>NW_019213200.1:0-149162 GCF_002532875.2 Varroa jacobsoni | reverse complement strand
TATATATTATCATATACTATCGATAGTAACCGCTAGCTATATATATATATATATATATATATATATATACCCTATCTACCTATATACAATTAAACATTACATACCAAAAAATGGGTTTGAAACATTAATAATAATGGGAAAAAAGAAGAAAATAACTATATGAATGATAAACAAAACTGCGATTAGATACAACAGATATGTAATATTATTATATATTATGCTTCATAGGTCGAGAAGAGCTAAATATGATGATATTTATGTATTTATTATAATTAATATTATTATGAAAAATTATTAACGACAACAGTTATAAATATGATTATTATAATTACTATGATTATGATATTGACAGTTGAGAAAAGGAAGAAGATCGCATAGAGACACCATTCAGCCATTTTGTGAAGAAGTTAATTGCAAATGCAGGAAATGCTGATGAAGAATAAAAATAATAACGGTATAATCACAAATAATAATAACAAGAATAATAAAAATAGTCGTATCAATAATAAAGGGAACAGTGAACAAGCACTGACAACACGGATGAACACACATCTGCATGATGAGTAACACACAAAACTAAAAAGCCAATACAGAGAAACCATAACATATATCAAGTCCATGATATATAAATAGGACGAATAATAATTATTATTAAGCCACCGTGAAGAAGCGTTGACAGGATCGAAACGATCGTCTGTCCCAGTAGGTCGATTTGGACCCATCTCCTAGCCGGCTGATGACAAGACCATGTTCACCTAAGTCCTTTTGCTTTCTTTCAATCTGCTGCTTTCCAATTATGTGACCCTTACTCACCATGACCAATTAGAAAAAAAACTAAACCGAATCAAAAGCAGCACATCTAAGAAAAAACAGAAAGATTACTACTGAGGTCAAATCTACCTAGCCTACTGTAATTCTATCTCTGATTTACCCTAGTAGAACTGACCTGGATAACACTATCCATTATGTATAAAGAAAAACGCGCATATTCATGATGAACTCTGCACATTCGTCTGATAATAAATATTTCGTAATGATATTAGGCACCGGTGTCTTACTGTCGCGCTGGAACGGCATGCAAATCATGCTGCATAAGGTTAATACATGTACAAAGATAGGGTAGTATAAAAAAGAAAGTGCCGCTCTAAATATTCGTTATCGATATCCTGGCTCTCTGTTATAATTAAATACGTACTGCAGACGTCACGCTAAATGACCTCGTGTCGTGAGGCGAACGCTCATTCGCCTGGGCCCTATGGTCTGATATGTACAATTTCTTTGTTCAGGCGCCACCTGAACAATTCCGACAGGATGATATATAATTTAATATGACCGAAACAAGAGCTGAATTTGTGAGCATTTTGAATTGCTAAAACATGGTCAGTGTCGACTTGGCTTATTACCTAAGATTCCTCGATATCCAAAGGCTTATATGATAGGTGTCTATGCAATTGCGAACTCTCTCCCTTCGACATACGATGATCCAAATCGCTTCTGCAATTAAGGACCAGAGCTAGCTCCTTTTCTCGAAGCATCACATCATTTCGGACTTTTATCCATTTCATTGAGACATTACTATTTTCAGTTATTCTAGTTCGTTTTCTCAAACGATCACCTATTTTCAGCCACCAATTAGAAAACCTGTGCATCGAACAAGCCGGCCTTCTCTTGTTTAAACTCAACACTAGCGATAATTAATGCAATGATTAACTTGAGTCCTACTAATCTACGAAGCGTAGAGTAACGTAGTTATTGTTAAATTTATGTCTAATCAGTCGTTTTCTTTTATGCCTCGTCACGCTCTTATGAATCTCGTATCCAGTCGAATCTATCTACTCAATGTCATTAACAGATGCAATATTATAATAATGAGCAGTAGCAGAAACAACAACAAGCAACCACTATCTGGTAGAAACTAGACCTTCTCAAATCACTCATATCTCATAAGTACACATATTATCAATCAATGTATACAATATACAATTATTATTAATAATATATTATTAGCACTAGTATTGTCAATGTTTATAATATACCTACTATTCCACAAGGTTACAGTAATGCACTGGACAGATATTTCTGAAACAGATGATTCTCTTCTTATCAAACAAGCACGTGTATCCTCCTGATGAAAAATGTAGCATTGGTTCATTGAATTCAAAGCAACAGTACTTATACAGTAACAAGTATAAAGAATAAATAATCTATATATATATATATATGTATGTACTAAATCGAGCAACACGATGCAAAGCAGAAAAAAAGGACCAAGCAAACAAACACCTAAAAAAAAAAGGGAGAGATACAAATAAAGAAAAAAAACGCCACCACCGCCAAATTACATCTACATGTTGTCAAGACACAGGCCAACAACGACATCAGTAGGGCTACTCTATGCTGTTGTTTAGAACGAACAGCTGTTGCGATAGGATCGAATACCATAACAACATAGCACTCACAGTGCTGTATTACAAGCAACAAATAGACCAGAAAATCAATTGCGGCAGCCATTTTAGCTAAATTTTAATAATAAAAATGACCTATACTTGAAGGCAATTAACATGCTCTGAGTTAAACTGTCCCCTGACGATTTCGTCTACTAGGCAGACAGCATTTGGTTCGATCGCTTGCTTGCGCGCCATCTTTTAAAAATAACAACAAAAACTCAAGGCGTTCCACGAATAACAGAGACCTAACGAAACCAGAACATCATAAAAAGTTTTGCAGAGATGCAGTACACACAGAAATATATACAAAGATATAATTGATTTATTTCACAAACATACATATCGGGGTGGACATATCGAAATGGAAAATTTGTTGGGACATGATCTCTGTGACGGGAACAAGCAGACACCGCCATGACGATCATCAACCGACTTTAACGTAAAGGTCAAGCGGTATCAGATGGTATTTTAAATTGAAAGAAAAAAAAATAACGTCACTGTTGGAAATAACGATAGCCACCACCTAACGTGAGCGGATTAAACTATTTCACTTTTTCAAACTTCTCACACACGCCCAAAGAGAATAAACCTTCATATAAATCCAAGAGAACACTAGCGATTATTGTATCGATGCTAATGATATAGAAAAGTACATATATTTCTGTGAGACAGAATCAGGATATGATAGGAACCAATGTGACGATCAAATAGCTTAAGAAAAGCGACGTAAATATGAATAACTGCGGACAAATGCTGCAAATAAAAATGATTACTTTTTCAATGTCATAATCTGTCATGCTAAGAGAAAGCAACAATTCCGTTTATAGCAATTTGCCTAAAGATTCATTTCTGCTCTAGCCAATTATCTTTCAAGCTTCCTTCAACCATTTATAATAACATACTATTAATCTACATCGATTACGTAAAAGTTAATCGGTTTTTACCATTATCAATAATGAGAGAATTCCAGACGTCGTTTTGTTATTGTGACAGCTTAGTATAAAGAGCTTCGACGAACGTAGTCAAATGGGCAGTAGCTTTGTTGATTCCTGCGAACAAAGAACAATATGCTTCAGTTGAGCCCGATAGCCTCACCGGAAGGCATCGCACAAAAATGTATTTGTTCGAGCAAAAATCATACACGTCGGTTGAGAGATTCACCAGCGGCAACAGCAGGAAAAATGCGAGAGAGAGTCAACCAGTTTGAGATACTGTAATAGTGCCCGCGTGTGTAATTTCCTGCGTGTGCGAGATTTTTCGTTCTGGTCGTCCTTGGCTTCTTTTCGCTCAGATGCTTAGGTCGATTTGCCGCAAGCGTGAGTAGCATCGTAATAGGTGCTGTTACTCGCTACCGCCGAAGATGTGTTAACGTTCAAATAGGCGATGAAAAGAGTGAAATACTGAAACCCTTGAAGACTACAGACACACACACACACAAGCAAACATACGAACAGGCGCACAAGCCTCACCCCGTGCTCTGCACCAGTAGCAGCAAATCAAGGCTTTATAGGATAGATTTACTCGTGACTCAGTCAACCGTCAATAAAGTCAAGTAACTTCTTGCACTTGCCAAGTTCAAGCGACTTGAGTGCGGGATTCCAGAATATCGTCGGAAGCTGTGTAACATACCAACGCGCCCGCGGGCATCGCGAACACAAACTTTCGATGGAGGTGTCACCCGAACTCTATCGAGTGCACGATCCGCATCGGTACCTGGTTGATCCCTTGCAAGGTCTTTACCATCTTTTTAAAGGCGATACCTCTTAGAGCTGCTGTGCCAAAACCGAAGACTGCGACCTCTGTTTAACCATCGCAGCCACCGTTCAGCATACTAATAACTTCAACATTTCTATCGTATTCGGTGGAAACTTCATTCCTGAAGTGTATTCTCCGATGTGTATAATTTTCTAATGACAGAGATCAATACACATTCAAGGCTACTTGCACGAGCCGTAGTTTCTTCGGTCATAACAACAATGATAGCTAGTGGTAACTTAGCTAACTGCATTATTTTACGTAAATCTGCGTTGTACGTAATGCAATACAAAACTGATTCTAGAATCATCAAGTACATCATATAATGCTTTTCCTCAGAGAATGAAACGAGGATTTTTCAATCCTTCCCGATGCAGCAATAATCTCACCAACCGTAAAATATCACCGAATAGTAATCTATACATCAACTGAACCACTATCCATTGCCTTTGCTTACTTTGCATAGCCGGGGTAGAGTTAAATGAAGCGTCATGTTCAATTTCAGATCAACATACAATAAGCTCCTTACGATTGCACTACTGGTAGTAATAATGCGAAAGAAAAACCTATGAAAAACACAGTGCAAACGACGTGCGCTCGACACGTAATTAAAGAGGCGCGTGTCTAGGCTTCGATATTATTACATCTCTTGGAATGGCCTCGAACCCTTTTCTGTAAACCGCGGTTCCTTTGTAGAGAGCCAGCGTCTTTGATGATCTATCGGAACTAACGATGCGAAAATCAATAGCAGACGCCAGCTAAGAGAATCGATCAGCCACGTTCAGGAGCATTTTTTTTCTGTACCAGCCATGTCTTAATACGCATTGACTGACCATCATGTGTACCGCACCTACTTATTAGAAGTAGTGCATGTATTCGTGGAAGCAGAAGCATTTGTATTTGCCAAAATCGCCGACGAAGATAATGGTTGCTGACAGAATATGGGGCTAAGTAATGATAAGGATCCATAACTACTGAGCGAGTGCTAAAACTATAGCAAAAAATCAATAGCGCTTGTTTCTGTTACGCACGGAAAAGCCTAGCATGTTTTTCACTTCACTGATCTGGAGCAGCCGTCTAGACCTAGGACCGGTCAACCTGGCAAGCTCAGTTCGTTTTTGGACCTCGGAGCCGTCTACCCCGACCATCGTACCAAGCCTTAGTCGGCCTCGCGGTACGAGCGACCTGGGCACCATCTGCCGAACATGCTCAGTCTTTTGGCCTGGAAATGGTTTTTTCCAAACAGTGAAGCAAAAACCAATTTTGCTTTTAATTACCATTACAACAGCAACAACAACATCATCATCATCATCAGGACATGTCTAGCCACCATTATACAATGTTGACGAGCTCAATAACTGGAGTTTAAATATATTGATTGATAAACACAGCGTTTAAATGCACCTTCATGGGGCACGCCTAATTGTTTTCGTCGTTTAAAATTACTGGCACGTCAGCCATCCGAAAGACATTCTCTGCGCGGCACGTCCGTGACCACAAGTGCCACAGCGATCGCGATGCTATACGATCCCTCTACAGTTTTCATGGATAGCAGATTCGTTTGCGGGTTTCAGCCAGTCCGGTCTGAATGCTATTAAATATACGCTTCGCATTTAAATACATATGCGATACGTTAGTTACGCGGACGACGGGACCCTGTCGAAATTCGGTGCCGCTCACGACTGTCTTCTTTTTCCTTTATACATCTACTTGTATATTTGTGGATATAGTTTTTGTGTGAAGAGTTCACTGGATTTTTGTTACGCAGTCGTTAACTACGTGGCCTAGGCGATGACATGCAAACGTCAACCTACGTGTTGAACTTCCATATGCCATAGACGCAAATGGCCTCATAGATTATAACTGGTATTAGATTCAATCATGTTGTCACGCTTAGCTATCAAAAGCTGCGGAGGGTGGATCAGTCGTGGCAAAGCAAAACGCAACACTGTCTCTCCCTGAAAACCCTAAACAACCGACGAATGCCCATGACCGTCGTGGTCATACGAAAAACATGTAAAAAAGTGTCCCCACCATAATTCCACTGCGACTACTTAGCACTTGATCGAGCAATTAGCCAAATCAATTGAGACATTTATTACAAAGAAGTAAGGCAACCACCCACCCACCCACACACACACACACACACACACACACAATATATATTTATATATATATATATATATATATATACGTGTCGTACATAACTCTGCACCAAGGCTCTTCAATATCCACTGCACCACACAATAATTAAAAGTAAGTGACAATAAAAAATATTATTAATAATAATAGTGACTATTATCCTATAAAACGATAATTATAATGACGGATGGCAGTGCTGAAAAAGGTAACTAGATAATTAACTTAGAATCTACCATTAGAGACTGGATATAAAATGACACACACACACACATACGCACGCTCAATATTGGATACGCCACTTGATAAAAATCACTTCTTGACAAATGATCTGGAGCGGCGACCACAACAATTTAGACGAAATTATGCTGCATATATGATATTATTGAATAAACGATAATGTTCACATTATAAAAATAACAGTAATAATATCAATAATAATGATATAGAGATTATTATTATAGTATTACTCTTATTATCACTGTTAGTCCTCATACGTATCAATGCGTCTACGCGATGATTATTACTAGTATTATTATTATGTCGTTATTATATATTCTACGTGCTACCTAACTATAATTCTGATCTCAAAGCATGAACCTATCTGGCTGCCATACCCATCCCTAAGCAAGGCTCTGAGCGCGCATCGCATTGCTCCATCCCGCATATTCGGGACTGAACCGTGATCACGGTCAGGCAACTTGCGACGAGCGAGCTTAGCTCCTTTCCAGAATCCCGAAGGCCTCTAACCATTATAATAACTACTATAACCGCCAACTTAATATCTGCTACTTTGGTGATACCGCAGTTCAGCCATGCTTCCCGGTAAGCCCCCCTCTAGCTTTGCGGGGCTTTCTGGGGCGAACATCAATACATTGGAAAGTGGAAGAGAAAGAAGAACAAACGTGACGACCACTTTCTACCCATAACAAATACATTCACGACGACTCCATGAATACCAGCATCAATATCAAACAATTCATTTATCTACAGACATACACACACACATATATATACATACATATCTATATATATACATATATATCTCTGTCTATATGTATTCATCTCTCGAGACGGGCCTACGTCGTCTCCGTTGCTGTCCAACCTTGTGACCATCAAAAAGGAAACACCACACTTCAAGCTAACTATTTGCTACTAATTCAGAAAGCTACCAAAGAGCCAAGGGCGAAGCCGGCCAAACAAACTAATGGCATGCCTATCTTTTTATCTGTTATTCAACTGAAGGGCGCTTACGACTCATTTTGAGTGGTGAAGGATTGCGTCTTGGACAACACTTCCGTTTTTCAAACCGGGCTAAAACCGGCTAGTTCGGAGCAGCTGGCAAGTCGGGACAGGCAAAATAGGCTGAAATCGAAATTCAATTAAACAACTGTTAGCAGCAAAGAATACGGTTATAAAAATAAATAGACAACCGTACAGATGGTTGTGGTTATCAAAAAAATATTCGGTTCTACTTAAATAATAGATTTTGAAATTATAAACGCACCAAAAAGAGTAGCTCTAACTATTACATGATAATGCGGTACTTACGTTGCATTTCGCACGAGACGCAAGACATCACGTGGTACACACACGTGTATATATATGTGTATAAGTATTGGCGTCAAGGTAAAATTGTATCGTTCGAAGATATGGTATCGCTGTTTAAAAACTTGTGTCGAATAAAAAGCAATAAGCATCGAGCCCGAGGCTAACTGCCACGTCTCAAGTCAGTCGACCTTTTTACGGCAAGCAACGATATCGTCACATGTGAGGTTGGCACGAGAATGAACTGTCGCTTCGAAGCAAGCTCGCTGCAGCGGATGTCGAGTATGGTGATCCGTAAGTAAAAATTAGACACTATTTGTTATTTTCGCCGTTCGTAATTGAATGGGTCTTTGGACAAGTCGATTGTATGACTGATTGCATTACTTTGGCGTGTATAGCCCGGGACGAGTGTTAAGAAAACAGAGATGGACGCCGAGGCAGCCTCACAACCTCGGCGTACCGCAGGGGACTACTATGTCCCCGTGATATATCGTGTATAGATCGTTGATACTAACTAAAAATAATTAGTGACATGACGCTTACAATAAAGATGATGACGATTATTACAACAACAACAACAACAACAACAACTACGAGAAATACATACAACTGTTGTTCTTTGCCTCGAAGCAGTACTGCACAGTGATGCATCACACCTATCCAGGACAAACAGGACATTAGACAGAAGAGCGAATAACAACAAGACAAAAACGCGACTAGGTATAAAAGCTAGAAAAAAGACTGAAGGTGGGACTGCCGTCTGTGCGAAAACCCAGTATATGAATCCGGTATTGGAGAAAAGCATTGGATAATAGCCAAATATAGGAAAATTCGTTAATCTCTGCCCATGTCTAGCCAAGCAAAAAGGACAGATGCAAACAAATTTTGAGTGTTCCTGTTCGATCGCCTCCGTAGGGTCAACAATTAAGGAAAACATCGTTTTGTCATCGGTGAACACCAAAGAGGCGCCGCGTATACACTTATCGCATTTAGCCGCGCGAAAATTTGAACTCGTAATAAATCTTCAAAATCATTTAATTATTACAATATCAGCATACGAAGCGTATAATTCAATTACGCGATGTGCTAATAGGTATCATTGTAACAGAGGTTTTCTGAATACAAATTTAAACATGTGTAATGGTTACTCCAGAAGTGATTGGAAAATATTTTCAATAATTTAAAAGCGTTATAATAATAATAACAGATACAAAGATATAGCCTATACATGTGTTATTATTATAATTACGATCAGTAACTAGCCCAGGCTGTCGTGCAGTCACAAAAAAAAGATCGCACTAGACGTTGAGACGACGATTGACGGCACCTTGGCGAAACGGAGATATGCTAGCCGCCTATAATGTTTATATACAGTGAAAAATAAATACGTGTATATCCTCCAATAGCATGAGAGAAATCATTTGCATTAAAAATGGTCCAAAGATGGCAAACGTACATTGGGAGGGATACGGGTAAGGGGCTGTCAATCTGCCGATCAGAACAGTGAGAGTAATATTCACTAATAACAACGGGAATACAGGTACATATATCGGTTCTAAAAATCGTTCATATACCGTGTTACATATTACGCGCCACCTAGCAGTTACACAGACGAACTAAACCGACACACATTGTCCTTAAATGAATATCCCTATGTTATGCCTTGAACATTTTCTGCTTATTGAAAATAATCTTATATCGAAGCAGCCCCGTCACTCTGCTGCGGAACACAATTACAAAGGGCATCTAGGGAATGAGAAGTTCAAACAAGGATTTAAGCTAGCAGTCAAAGTACTTAATTACTTCATGGATTTTTACCTTTTCGGTTTTGTTACGTTACGATTAAGCACAAGACACCTGAATATTTGTGGACACAAGCACAGCTTAGCTTTCCTTGGCGCTGCCTTGCCTGGATTCCCTCCACTATCTTTGCTTTCTAACTACATGTAATTACACTGTTGCATTCGCGATTACTACATGTAACTGTAATAAACAAAAGGAGCGTTTCAAACACCTATTCTGACAAACATAGAATGACGACTTACTACTAGATTGCTTGTACGCACTTCGCTGAAGATTAGACATTCATAACAAATCAAGACTTTGAAGAAGTGAGAGAGAGAGAGAGAGATAGAGATAGATAGATAGAGAGAGAGAGAGAGAGAGAGAAGGCCGGTACATGTGGCAATAAATATCTCCGCTTTCAAAAACTCACCCCTCATATTTAAATCCATCTCCAATATTACATGTGACTTGTAATAAACTGGCGTATGGCACGCAGTTTAAAAATCGGACCATGCTATGAAAAAACGTCAATAAGGTATTTTTTGCTATAACAAGAACTTTTACGGTGGAATTGTACGCGTGATAAAGATTATTTTCAATATAGTACAAGTAAAGCGCGCAGAGCGAAAACGTAATTACTGCGGTTCTAGTTACACAGGATATTCCTTCATAAGCTTGTAACGGCTTGCATTAAAAATTCTCACAGGTATCGAATTAGTCATGGTACTGGTGTGCTTGGCGTTCGATACAAAATAAACAGGTTATTTATTATTAAATAACGTTACTCACCCAAGAGAACAGACTTCTTCTAAGAGGAGAATCGTGGATAGACGCTGTATAACCAAAGAATCTATTTGGTAAAAGTCGAAGATTGAAATAAGCAAGCTCGCTCATAGTGTTTACAAGACGTATGACAAAAACGGTAAGTCTGACAAAAGTTTGGTGACTTTTGGATGCAGTGTTACCATCTACTGTACAATGCTCCCATTATTCAATTGCAAATACTTGCCCGACGTTGTTATTGGGCATGAGCATAGGGGGCGTCATAGAGCAAACTGGAATATGAGACAACAGGAGTCGAATAACGGGCCAAAATAAATACAAGATCAGTCACTCGTATGAGATACGATGACAGATACCCATAAACAAAATTGATTCAGAGCTGAAATAAGCTATGTAATATCGAGCGCCGGATCAATTGATTATATCATCTGTCGAGAAGATGACGTTCTTTAGGCGTGAACGTAAACGAGACAGGTAATGAAAACTCATACATATATCTAGACGAAAATACGGCGCATAAGTTATTTTTCGAATACCCACATTCTCTCTAAAAATGGGACAAGAGAAGCAATAGAATTGATATATATCTACATATATAATATATCGGTGTGCATCTCAGCTAGGTACTCGCTGCGAGCTAGCTGTCTCTATGTAGCACGTACAACGCACTCAGAAATTGCGGACAACGACAAAAAACAGAAATTGATCAGATAGCAGACGACAAACAACAGCGATAGCAACACAATAAATAAATGAAGAACAAGCGATGCCGACGATGACGACGATGATGATAATAATAATAATACTAATAATAAACACTGCAACTCTACCGATTTTGTCCAGAAATCCACGTGTGTTCTATATTTGGTAGTTACAGTTATAGAAAAATGAAGGGGTTGAAGGGCGGTAAAAGGAAATTAAGTCTTCAAAAAGAGCTAGTAATGATTCTTTTTTTTTTGCAAATAACAACTGCTAGCTGAACATTCAGTACGGTCATATCGATTCTCCCTGATGGTACAAACGGTAAAGAATAATAGAATCTAAATATTATTCTCTGATGGAACTATAAGGGCTGACAGCCGTGTGCATGGATAGGGTGTGTCACGTTGTTGTAAGTCTTGAGCAAGTTAGCTTTTTTGTGACGTAACTCACATTATTACTTACAAGCTTTCGCATGTATGAGTTACTTACGAAGACGTGCCTTAATTTGAATATACTACATAAATAAATAAATATCTTTGGAGGTATTTACAAAGTCAATGTAGGCTGTACCTCTTGAGGCCGAACAAATGTTAATTGTCCAAGAAAAACAAAATGAGTTTTGTAGGTTGAAGCCCCGACACCAGTCGCCCACTTTGGTACAGCCTTGTTATTTGGCTACCATTGAACGTTAGTACCAAGTAACGCGCAGTATAATACGCTACTAAGTGATGTGAGCAGGAATTATGCTTTCTGTGTCGCAGAAAAGACGGTTTTATGCTAGAACTACGTGAAACGACATATCTTGTATAAGGATCTATACAAAATACAAGGAGTAGCAAGTTTTTTTGGGAACAAGTGAGTAGCTTTTCTTAAATCTATAAGTTTGAAAATGATCATACTTCTTAATTTACTTATTATTTACGTAGTATACTGTACCATTGCTACACAGGGCAATTGCTTCTTTGGTGTGCTTCTATAAATTTCTTACTTATAAACAATAGATAAGCAACTTCGTTATTGTACAATGAGCGATTCAGTGGTTCAGAAATTAAAAATTCACGCTATATAAACATATATATTATGCATCTTAGAAAGCTAACATAATTGAAGTTCCGCGTAGTTTCGGCTGCAAGAGACGAAATATAACTTACTTATTTAATAAGAAATGTTGACATTTTCTATCTATCAGCCCTGTACCAAAGAGCTACAGGGATATATAATTTTCATAAAATCTAATTGTTTACGGTTTATTTGGTAAAATGTTACCCTGCAGTATTTGAACATTACCTGCACACTGCAACATATATCAGTGTATTCATGGCAGCGTTCGATTATTACATTTCACGACACAGATTGTATTCAATAGTCGAGAACATCACAGGGGACATTTGTCGGCTTCCTACGGTTAGTAAAGAGCAAAGAAATTAAAATATATAGTCCACAGTGATGCGAAAATCTGCAATGTCCCCTTCATTGCCTACTATGCGGGAATAGTATTCTAGCATTTGTTTAGCTAATGCACCATTATCCACGATCTGCAGGTTAAACCGTGGTCGAAATCGCAGCATTCAGACACAGCGTCATCCTGAGCGGGATACAATAAATGGATATGGTAAAGTCGGGTCATTTGCCACGATGCTGGACTTTGCCCTAGGCCTGCCAGCTTGCGGTTCTGTTTGCCGTACACTTTTTCCGATTGTATCAAATTGATCATTCCATTTTTCGGAGAACGCAAGTAGCAATTCGACCACTGTGTAGCCTGTATTGTTCATCGACACCTCAGCCGTAACTAATGATACCTTTCACATAAACACAGCGAGATAATTGGAATCAAAAAATGTGTATCGCGCTCAGCTTTATGCGAGGAACTTACATGCTCGTTACATAAAAGATCCTTGCTAATATCGATGATCATTCAGCAAATCCAAGTCAATTTCACTATTTCAACATATTTGTGTCCTCATGGACGAACAGTATGTTGTCTCGAACGTTGAAAATTTCGCATTCGATTTTGCAGTGGTCACTTGTTATGGAGCTAAAATGTTGAAACTCAACGTACTTTTGCCAGTCAACTAGAATAGCTCAAGAAATGTAGTAACATGAGCTTCTATCTTATAGTTAATGGTAATCGGGCAACCAAATTGGATGTTTCATCAATCAGTGTATTCTGGGTAGCGTAGGACTACATCTGCATTATACCTGCGTGACCATTCAAACCTCTGCTAAAGTTAGAGTTTGCCTAAGTAACACCCTTCTTGGATACAAGCACTGAGCCTATGTATAATGTGACGTAGGTTGATTTGTACGACCTCACCCTTTGTGTTCATATGTGTTCGCTATTAAAACCTACGGTGTAGAAAGCTGATAAAACTGAATTTTGCATAGCCTTGTTCTATGTATATTCTTTTGGATCCGCCCTTATTTAAGCCTGTTCATTTAGGTGAATTGCATATTTGACTGCCTATAAAATTGGCCTGTTGAAACAGTTGCGATTGATACTTTGAGTTATTCCTTAATTTTATTAGAACTAATCTAAGCATAAGAACACCTTCTGCGTCTCCACAGTCGTCCAGCGATAGTGACACTATCTCCTAGCTGTATCCTTGCATAAATAATGTCTCATGACATTAAAGAAACAAGCACTACAAGGATTGTCTTTATATACCTCTATATTTATCCGCCAGACTTCCTATTGCCTGCGTATCCTGTACACCTCAGTACTAGCAACAGAAATGCAGCAAGACATTACTGCGACAGTGCATGATTTGCAAAGCTTGGATTCTTTAACTCGGCGTTTCCCGCGCTCTCGCATTTTGTGTCCTGCCAATCTTGTCGATTTATCTAACTTCCCCCAACATAGACACCAGAACCAATTTAGTGTTCGATATATTGCTCCTTCTTTTGCGGATCCATAAGCAGAACGGCGCGTATACGTAGGTAAAATGATGAACTAAAGCGAGTATATGGAATGACAAAGGAAGACGTAGCTGATGCGTGTTTCTTGTACCACACCGACTCCCAAAGTATAAAATGGTGTAGCAGCAGCCGAGTAGCACGAAATGATATAGAATTTTATAAGAGTTTTTCCCGTGAAAGCTTTCTACTTTTCTCTGAGGGCGGATAGGGCAAGTGCGGCTAAGACCAGTTCTGAATGAAAGGTCTGTCCATTTCGGGCGTCCACTATATTTTTGCGTCCACTACTTCCACTAAAGTCAGCGACCCCCGGCTATTCTTTGATTTTTGAGACGCAGTTGCATTGTCGGGAGGTGCAATGCATCCGTAGTTCCGGGCCTTTTATAGCGAATACATATGGGTTCGATATCAGGTATCACAGCGTCATCCAACAGGTGCCTAATGTAATAAAAGGAAACCGATTGTTACAATTACTAGTACACTGCCAGCGCGATTAAGCCGACTCGGAAAGGCAGATCACGACACGGTCATAGGACATCAGCATCTTAGAGAAGAAGACATTGAAAGGCTATGGACAGACAAGGAAACCACTGCAGGGATCTGGGAGTTCTAGGAAAGCCCAAGCGGGAAGTTAGAATGGTATGCAGGTGACAGGAACACGCCTCCATAAAGAAGTATGACAGTCGCCAATCCGCACCGCAGAAGTAGTAGTAGCGATGGAAATCGAAAGCCCTTTTGGCATAGGTAAGAAGCATCTTCTAGGACCCGGCTTCTCGGAAGAGAGAAAACGAGTGACTGCAGGACATTCCGTTTATAGTCGATGGAAGCTAGCACATTATGAAAGGATACCCTGAACGGCGAGGTAAGGTGATGAGGGGAGCGAGCGAAGGCGGAACAGGAGGGGGGGGGGTCGAGAACATTTGGGGACAAGCAATAACCTAAGGCAACGGATGAGTCTGCTATGACAGGGTCGAGCATAACTTTGGACTCTTTCGTACATGCTTCTCACGCTATTAAAAGGCAGGTCGGTTATTGCTCTCTACTAAAGTTGCTAATAGCTTCTACATAGAACGGACATCTAACATAAGAGGTAACGTGTATATATACAGGGGTCGTACACAGACTCATACATGGTACCACAGTGAAAAAATGAACGGGATGACTATGTAGGAATACCTATATGAAGGTTATGCGGCAGGCGAAGGCAGGGTCGTTTCTAGCGAAGAGGTAAAAGGGGCCATAGCCGTAGTCAAGGCCTTGACCTCTTAGACGACGTTCTACATGCAGCGAAACCTCTGACGATCGAAGCAAAGCCGACGCACTATACACCACGTGCCCCGCGTACTATTATGCGACGGCTAAAGGCCGGTAAGCTCCTAATGGGAATGAGACAGCAGATGCAGTAAGCTAAGCGAAATAAGGTGCGCTTCTCGCTGCGAGCAAAGTGGATACGTGAATTGAGTTAGCGGGGGAAATGTTGCTGGCATGGGAAAAAGATGTGTTTGGCAAAGAAAACCTGCGCTTAGCTATTTGGGCTTACCATGTTGAGTTGGTCGATCCTGCCGTTCATGATATAACAACGTCTGAATTCCTCGTGTCCAGAATTGGATGCAGCACGCCAGGAAGGGTAACTCGGTTAGCGGGTAGGCATCTAATATGTACGTTATCGAGTTAAAAAGGTTCAATACAGGAATACGAAGTCGAGGGGCATGTGTTCCGAGAGGAAGATTGGCGAATGATCTCCTTTACCATGATCTGACCGCCAATGTCAAGTCTGAAAGGCTAGCTTACGCCACCAGAGAATCAGAATTCTTCCCTTTAAAATAATGGATGCGTAGGTACATGACAGATAAGCGCGTGGCTATGTGGGGCTAGTCTGCCCGCTTGGTGACCGCGGAAGTGCCCAGCTGCTACGCCGGTCTGATCTTCTCCAACGTCGTTGCCCGTTCAGTGTAGTTTTGGTCTCCTGAATCGAACGTAATATAGGTGGCGCCTGATAGAAAAGATTAGATAGTTAACTTGTACAGAAAAAATTACCTCGAAAAGAATCGCTATGCGTGTGAGGTTCAAAAATGCGCTTTTGTCAACATCTAACTAACGAGTAAAATGATCATGAAGAAATCATAGAGAGTTAACCTTAGCACTTTGCTTTTCAAATCAAACACTTAATTTTATGCCTCGACTTGTTATAAAACCTAAAATGTAACTGAAGTGTGTGCAATATTAACTTTATAGCTGTCTTACATATCACATGTTTGCTTTATCTAAGGTAACTTAAAAAAAAAACAATTTGAAAAGCACTTGCTTCGAATAGTTGTTTGAGTCAAAGTTATTAATGAGTACCAACTACAGTGACTTGTGTGATCATTGTGATATTTGCCGGAACTTGTCCCCTCTATACTAGTCGAAGTAATCAGGGGTTTTAGCTGCCGCTAGTAATGGGCGAACATTGGCCACTGAGGAAAATTTTTGAAGTAAAAGCCCTTAAATGGGATTTCAGCAATCACAGAGAGCAACTAACTTATTGCCCACCTATTTGGGCGGAATGTTTCAAATGTATATGGGCAGGTTAAAACTAGTTAAAGTCACTGTCGTTGCGCAACCCGCGATACTTCGAAAAGAACTTACGATAAAAGCTAATTTGCACTTACTGTCGATTATCTTATGCGTTAAGGACAATCTCGGAAAAGCTCCTTTGTTGGTTGCACGGGCTGTCTAAAGGGTAACATAAACATTATGCAAGACTGACTAAATGAATAAACTTTTTAAGACGTTATTTTTAGATATAGTTTTAGAGAGGCATGTATGTATTGCAGCAGAAACCGATTTTGCACGGAGTACATTGGGTGTGGTCGTAGGAAACGACATAGCTCTATCCGTCTCGCTCCGGCTACCTGAAAGATCTGGATGCATCTGGCATGAAGGTATTTTGTGTTCGCGACAAGGCAATGGACAGTTTCAGGCACTGTTAGCTGATTTTGAAAACGACAGACTTTAGGTATCGAACATGATTCCAAGTACTGTTTTCTGAATACGAGCTTATCTACTTCAATGAAATGACAGAGTCATAGACGACTCGTGGATAACTTTAAAAATGTTTTTTTTTCGCGAAAATTGTATCACGGTACAACCGTTAATGTTACTATTGTTCATACTGCCGAAATATTGCAAACTTATTAGCAACTTGCTTTCTTTGGAGGTGGGGTGGACTTGATTTGAGTTGAATTTGGAAGCTGTTGCCCCAACTACATCTAGCCGAGTTATCGCGCTCGCTGCACAAGTCGTTATGGTTTTTGCAAAGCTCCTTTAAGCACATCTTTAAAGTTAGTTTTCCGACCCACTTATACTAATGGTGCATCGACAATGTTCGCAGGATCCAGAGATCGTCAGGCGGAGACAATCCTTTGGAGTCAAAACCCCTTGGCAATAGGCTCCTTGGGACGGTACGTTTATATAGGTAGCTTTGGATATAATAACTTGTTCCGTCACAGTCTGAAGCAGCCTTATAGATCAGAGCATGTTTGCAAGCGAATTAATTAAGCGTATGGATATATACATGTTTGTTTTCACTATTGAGTGGCTCCTGTGTGAACGCAGATAACACGGAGACAGCTTCGCAGTATTTCTGTTTTTGCGCTTACCATACGATATATTACACTATACATAGTTTCGAATACCTATGACCTACATCAGGAACACAGTTTTTATTTTCTAACAAAATTATGAACTAACATGCATCGTGCTAGGTGTCTTCTACATAATTGTGTGTAGCTATTCTAAAAGCTTTACTAATCTTAGAGCTTAAAAAAAAAGCTGAAATTTTGGTACGACAGGTGGATAACATTCGTGCATCGTTCATGTTAACGATCCGGTTGCTTTTGAAGGGAGACTCTTACTATACACTGGACCCGGTAGCTGCAACCGCGCAGAATGCTCTTATATATTTCGCATGCCCGTGGATCCCTACAAAAAAAAAAGATATTTATTATTATTTCAGTTTTTCTCAATTGAGATTTTTTGTTATTGGACTAAATATTCTGATCCGGGTTTTCCGCATGATCAGACGGTGTGTAAAGAAAGAAGTACAAAGCGTATATTTCTATTATATTTTTTTGCAAGCGTATAGACAAGTTGCGCTTCAAAAAGCCATAATGTTTTTTTATGGGTCGCATATGCTATTGAGACGTCAACTAAGGATAAGCAGGGCATCCAAGAGCAGATTACGGAAATGATCAAATATTCCAAAATGACAATATACATACAAGTAGTTAAAACATCGCGATACAGGTGTCAAACGTATGCAAGTCAAATTGCTATAGATTGTTTGAACTTTCAAAAAACATCATCTGATTAACTGGGATGCATTGAACAAAAACAATGCCTTATTTGAGCTACTGATACACTGGGATCGATGTGTTTGTTATCACCCGAGGGCTGGAAGCTGTAATATTGATTATGCGAAAATATATACAATCTTCAACGGTAGCTTCGGGGCAGATATCCCTACAGAGATCATGCAAAGTTATAGCTAGGTATAGTGCTCCTTTGCTGATCGAAGGTAAGTTCACAGTTTATCCAGGCATTCGTTCGCGGTCCCACGTCGTAGCTGACGTAAAGATCCTACTTACTTGCCACGCCCTAACAAGCAAGCGTGTACCATGGCGTAGTAGTACCTGCAACGACCGCAGCACCAAGTGTGGCTTGAAGTGGCGGAAAATTTTCAAGCGAAGTAGATCGCCTCTTCGCTGTTTAGTATGGCCTAATTGATTTGCTTTGTTTTCTTTATATAGGAAGGTGGTGATCACTATACAAACAGCTGGCCGGCTTGCTACCGTTTATGGTCAAAGCGTCCGCGGTCAGAACAATACACCAACCGTTTGTCTCACCATGAGATGGAGCAGTACGATTCAACATTTTCTAATTAGAATATTACTGATATTTATTGCTGTAATCGAAAATTTCAAAGCGGTAAACCGGGAATCGTATGAGTTCTAATAGAAAATGTTGTCACGCATAAGAAAAACGGATAAAATGGTAGCTTTACGGAACAATTGAATAGTGTGTAAATTGTCTAGTTGGTGGATTGGAACCCTAACTGAGAATCTAGATAGACTTTTCGTGCCCATTAAATTCTTATTTGGCTAAGTTAAGATTAAAGGATAAATTAGTTGTAACTCACTAATATAAAACAATACATCTAGTTAGATAAGGTTCGGAGAACTGGATATACAGCGAACTTGTGTGAGAAATAATCTGCAGTTCGTAAACATGCACTAGGCTCTGGGTTCGAATCCAAGCATAGACACGCTTCGTTTCGTTGAAAGCTAGGCGTCTGACGGAATACCTGACGGAACGGCGATGCCATATGTAAAACTCAAACGTACAGAACCTTACAGACATGTCGTAAGTCGTTCCTTTCTAAAAAGATATGGAAATATATATGAAAAATCTCGTTTTTTGAGTGGCGATGTCGTGTGAAGAAAGATAGGAGAAAGATTTGTGATCTATTCCATTTCGTTGTTACAAGAGAACCCTACGCGGTAAACATCTTCTGGTGTTTGACAAATTTATCCAATCGAGGTTGTCGCTTGTTGGTTGATCTTTCAGTGGATTTTATAATTTTATAAACGTTGTCATTTGCCTTGCCAACTATGATTGCAGAATCGTATTTGCCGATAGTTCCGCTCATGATATATGAGAAACACGTGCCGATTATGTCGTTACAAACAAGGGTTGTGTCTGCGCCTAACTGAGAAAAAAAGTCGTTCCTCCTAACAAGGGGGCTCTGCTGTTCGATTTTTGCATATCCTACAGTAAAAGGAGAACCTGTTAACATTATATTGTGGAAAATTAGTTTGTAAAAAGGTATAAAGTATGATTATTTGTTTTATAAACAAATTTTCAAATACAAGGCCGCGTCAATTTGTATGGATGATATTCTTCTTTTTACATTTCTTTTTAACTACATTTTCTAACTACATTTTTATCGACACTACACATCATGTTATCATATTGTTCAATTTCTGCATTTGCCGCTTTTGTTTAGCTGAAATTGAATGAAAAAGACGAGCTTCGTCTGGTAAAAACCCAGATCGTCGATCTGACCAAGTCCGGCTCATGTAAAAATCCATTTGTACACAACTTTGCGAACTGAGCAAGTTAGTATCAACCGGGAGCTATCACTGGCCCGAGCCACTCGAGGCGCGCAATTCGGCTGAGACGGGCAACTTTTACAACAACATGGGACCTTTTCTTAGATAGAAGTACATCGGAAAGTTGATCTAAGTTTCCTTCAGCGTTTTATCTATGCAGAGTAAATTTTAAATGAACGACTAATCAAAGAGATTAAGCTAGAATGAAAAAAATATTTTTTGCTCGGAAGGCTGTACCTGCAATCCTGCTCAAAGCATTGCCTGTCGGCGCCAATGCACCTGAATATGGTTGCTGGATCGCTCAATGGTCTTTCGATTGAGTCATTTTTTTCGGGGAGCTTGCCGAGCTTACGTGATGCAAGCATTATCGTAATGGAAAGCAAACCTCTCTTCCGCTCGAGTAACTAACAGTCGACTTACTTACATGAGTTTTTGTCAGACCCGGTCGAGGTGTTCACAGCAGAGAAGCGATCTGATAGCCTGCTATCTTCTCCCAAGGGGTCAGAACAGAATCAGCAGTGAATAAATCCCACAGTATCCCGTTGCGCTAGCATAGATAAGCTATACTTAAGTTGAAAAAAATTTAAAAGTAAGCAGATAATCTCAATTCGACCGGTATGATTCAAGGAAGATGCGATTGGACAGCTGCTGCGTCAATGATAAGATTTTTATTATTTCATCAGTTATTAGCCAATCTGAGTTCCTGCCATATACTGATGACGAGAAAAGCCATTGAAAATTACTGCCTTCGCCGTGACATCTTTTTAGATATGATAAGGACAGTGTTTGTATCAAAAGGAGCTGCAGATGTATTTGTTCATAACACAAAGGGCGATGCGCTGTTCAAACCGAAGGCCGTGTGCTCCGCTTTTGGGAAGGGCTCGAAAAACGCAATCAGCATGTGACTTAATTAACTTTCCCTTTGACTGAGTTGAAACCTCTTAGGGCACCGCCTTCGTAGCGCGATTTCATATTACCAGAGGATTTAAGTATACTATTGTGCGTATCCTTCGGGCTTTGCCAGAGGCAGGGAACGAATGCAAAAACTTCAAATCAAGCCGCGTCAAGTGTACGGCTTATGTTTTGAGGGAACTCAAAGCCGGATATTATAAGTGTACTTCAACCTAGGCTCGAACTTTACCTGTATATAAGCAGAGTCAGTCTGAAGATTACTTAAAAAAATCTTTTTAGTAGAAAGCTGTCATGTGAGCTGAGTTAGAAACAGTACGTGGGATCCAATGTTATTCACTGTATAAGTTGATTTCCTAATCCCTTGTAAATGTCCTGCAATACTCTTAATACAGCTTTTAAGAACGCAGTCTTTAATTGTATGACCGTCACGTAAAGCTTTTCGCATGATATTCAAATTTTTGATCGTGCATAAATATAAAAAACGGCACACATAAAAAGTAACCATGCATTGAAACTGCACTAAAATTATCTCACAGAGACCTGAACAGCTACGGTAGGCTTAACACTTCTCGAAGTTCCATCTCCATAATAGCTTAGTATACAACATATATGCCTGATAATTTAGGGACACGTTGTGGTAGGTTCGAACCTGGGTATGGACGTACGTCTTCCTGTGCCTGCCATTCTAACAGAATGACTAACGGCGATGCTGAACGTAAAATTCAAAACATAAAATCTTAGCACTTCATCAAAGAAAAACTTTAAATTGCTATGGCCTCGTAATAGATTTTAAACGTACGGGAAATTGATTCATCACTAACATTAAAATTAAGGCTCTTATTTTGATTCTTTCCTGTAACGTTAGAGATACAGCTACCCACCTGACGCAGATTTTCTCACCGTAAACATTTCCTAATAGATACATGATATATGCGTATCATCGATTAGATCCATTACAATAGCCGCCGTAAGCATTTTTAATGGCTACTTCGAGTCGAAAACGCTATTGCAGTTATCGAGCTGTTGATTGCAGTTCGTATACGGTCTAGGACAAAATCCTTGACAGTTTTAGGGTTTCCACTTTATATTTGTGCAATTTATGTGTCCGTCAACATTTATATATAAATGGGTTGGTCCTTTGGGTCGTCACTTCGCTGCATTCGATGAGTTTGTTTCGCCACGCGGGGTGCAACTAACTGGATTGTTCGCAATGCAATAAAGAATAAATATGTCGAGTTTCTAAAAACTTTGCTTGTACGGATATTTGACAGTAGTTCAAGTTTTTTCACCAGTGGAACAAGATTAGAGCTGATGCCACTTAATAAATTATCTGACGAGACTAGTACTTGTAGAAAATTAACTTCAAGTTCAATTAAGTAATAATCTCAGAAGTATCCAGTCAGTCACGGTCGGCCTGCCTTCTCTGGATTTTGACTTGTACACTTAATAATGTTTGTTTCTAATTCGCTTTATTGATTGACAAGTGATAATCCACTTCTTAGTCACAAGTATGCGTCACTGATTTGTGCTACCATTTCGGTCGATATGTATAAAAGTAATACGCAACATAAATGCTTTATGACGAAGAGCTTGCAATTAAAACTTGATTGTTAAATTGGCTAAACTAATGGCTAGATTGCTTCATCCTAAGAAAGTTTTTTCCGTTCAAAATTGCTTACGGGCATCCAGAGCTTCGTCTGCTATAGATAGTAATGGAAACTTAGGCCAATGTCTTTCTTTTGCACGGTCGGACCATCGCCATACGCTTTAGAAGCTTTCTGTGGGACACACGTACCCATACACACTTCGACATCGTACTAACTTCAGCGTAGACATCGGCGTATTCATCCGTTAAAAGCCTTGTGCTGAGAGTGCACTTGTGCGCGGTCACAAGAACTAAATTGTCCGACTGGCGCAGGACGCCGAACACGTGCTGCGCACATCGAAGTTCGTTTATTGTCGCTCAGCTGATGAGAACGAAAACGAAGGTGAAATAATGTTTCGTGAAGGCAGTGGCGTGGCATGCAGTTCTTAAGGAAAGTGACAAGAGAGAACGATGCCATGCCATCTTACAAAGGCCAGACAAGGACAACGAGGGATCCAAGCTTTTCACGGACAATTTCCGTCCAGTCTATATAATCGTCGCTGGCTAGGTTGGCATCTATCAAATAGCAGTGGGCGTTTGCACCAACGTTGTTGTTGGTCCTGGTTGGCGAAACAGGAAACTGAGGGGAACGTTAATAACCCGGACAATCACAAACGATCATTAATCCCAATACTTTTCTCAATCGTTTTTCTATTGCTTTGTGCTTGTTGCGGCGCTTCTAGCACCGTGCTTCTTCATACACCTGTCGTACACGTTCTTTTTAATATACGACTCATCCCATACAGCACGGACCTACGCCCACAGACCTACGCCTTGTCGTCCCTTTAAGATATACCCTATTCAAAATCCTTTCCATCAGAGTATTCGCTCGACTTTTGTCGAAGCTGTTTTTGTGGTTGGACCCATGTACCAGCCAACTTGCCTTTCATTTCAGGGGGGAGGGGGATAGGGGTCTCTTTCGGAAGTAGCAACGGAATCGGATGTGAGAAAAAGACTCATTCGAGAGGGAACCGCAGTCAGCTCTGAAAGGAAACACATCAGCATCATTACGGCTAACATCATTAGCATCATCGCTGAAGCTCCAAAGGGTCTGCGGCACACTAACAATCTCTGCCCGCCTAATCCAGCCCACCTCCAACAACGCTAACATCTGAGCTCGTCGCTGTGTCGGTACTCGTTTGTGTGTATGTTATACTGAATCTGTACACTTCGGTGCAGTGTTACGGTCCCGCTAGCTATTACCTAGCTGCTGCACATGTTTGTGTCCTATGCATCTGTAAGTGGGTTCGTTGCGGTGCTGTGTTCCCACAAAGGAAGAGTTTGGCCTCGCCTGCCTACTGCCTCGCGATCTGTCCCGTTTCGTTCCAGGGCGGGCTTACGGGCAGCTGGATGGGCTGCTACCGTCGACGGTTCAAGTATCTTTTCTAGGGACGGAAGCGAAAACCTAACGAAGTCCGTTTTTTCCTGACTGTTAGAAGGTTTCGGCCAAGCAGCTAGTCAACGAACCGCCTTCACCGGCTTTTAGTCAATGGGTAGCCTCAGTATAGTAGATTACACCATAGTAGTGGCTCATTGGTACTTAGATAGCTAGCAAAAATTGGCAGGCTGGCAAGAGGCAACTGACAGGACAGGACGCAAATGTGTTGCCGACTGGCGGAAACTGGGCTGTGCTAGTACAAAGTCTCTAGCTAGCAGCTCAACGAAGGGTACTTGCGACGACGACGTTGCGGCATGTTACCTACAATCTACCGACACAGAAAGAGGGGGCAGGATGGATGCAACGAACGACGAAAAAGGAAAGAATGATAGAACAGTTAAAGAGACGCTTTTGTGGGGACAACGCCTGGAGACATAGTGGCACAGGTGATAGGGCAAATTTTGCCGGAGCTTCAGTATAATAGTAAGCTCTGACGAACGAAAGAGAGGAACGCCAGGAACAGAGGCAGTTCAGCATGAAAGGTGCAGTGTAGGAACAGGGTGGCGGCAGCGTAAAAAATATGCCTATTTCTGTAGCAGCGAACAAGGATTAGAGCCGAAAATATGTAGACCAAACGTCGCCGAGTCAGAACTAGCTGCGTGGTGCACGATGGCTTCTGTCAGATGCACGATAGGTGAACGAAGCGACTATGCGAAGGCCAGCAGCGGGTGAGTAACAAAGATGGCAGGAATAGCGGCAGAGAGAGTAAAACCCACAGTACTATGGTTGAAGTAGTCGCAACAATAAGAAAGAAAGTGCATAAGGAAATGAGAAGACTCCAGCATGTTCATGCATTATACAAGATTACCATCCGCAATGTATATAGCGTTGCGCCAAAAATATTCACTAGGTGAATCTTTGGAAAGTCACATTCTAAAAATAAACTGGGTCAGAATAGGGAAAATGAGGCACGTCGTGGGGATCCTAAGTGAGAAAGGGCAGAACAGTGATAAATCATGAAGGTTTCGAGGAGGAGAAATATATGCGAGGCCGAAGCGACGTGGGTTGAAACTCGTACGTAGCTAGAAGCACAGGCCAGTTCACGGAAAAATCTGTAGCATCGAGAGATGGACGGTTTGGATAAAACGACACATTTGCCGTATGAATCGGCGAGCAGGATGCATATGTCGACAATGGTGAAATGCTACTTCATGGCCAATGATGGGACTATCGTCAATCTGCATCTAATCTCTTTGAAATATTATCGTCATATCCGCAGTTGAGTACAGAGAGGAAACTAGTGCCGATTACATGAAGAACACATACGTAAAGAAAGTTACAGTTACGCCAGTTTGTTGACTTCGTCTTACACTTCAGTGTAACATCGGTGGAAGGGTCAGTGGTTTCGTTACATAATATGTTTAGATAATTTGTAACAATATATTTAGATGAGATATTTAGCTAAAAACAAGTGTAGAAATTATAATCGACAGATATCGCAAAGGACTTTCGAAAACTTGAAGGGTTTTGCTAATGTTTCATCACCGTGGCTCCCATGATGTACGCGTAAGTATGGCAAAATTTTTCAGTTTTGTCACAACGTTATTTTCCTTCGAATAACCTCCTTCGATATAGCTACAATTGAATTATGGACCACGTACCTGGTATGAAGTTGCTATGTTCGAACAACATTATGTATCCATTAGGTCTTTCCACTCCGTATAAATACACACTAGACACTATCGACCACTGATCACAACAAGCAATGCAAATAAATACATATTGAAAAGAAATATTTTATTGTAAAAGATAAATAACTAAAAAATAACAGATAGCTCAGAAATCAGAGTGGCAGCTGTTGCCCGCTGTATGAAATTACACAATGGCGTAGTTGAGGTACTGAAGCTCCGTAAATAAGCTCCGTAAACTCCGTAAATAAATACGTATAGAAGACCCTGAAAATAAACAATTCGATAAGAATATCATTGAATGGCTATTCAGACTAACGAACAATCTAGAATAATGAAGCATCGAACCAGAGAGGCCGAGAACATGTACCATTGACCAAAACAATTGATTGATTCTTGTCTCGCTACCGCCTGCCAATATCAAATTATTTATCTATGTTATCTCTATTTGAAATAGTCATATTGAAAACAGAATTATATATATATGATGTCGAAATATTCGAGCAGCATAATTACTAGTACAGAGCGATAAATAAACGAAAGTAACGCCACAATTTTTTAGCAAGGCGTGACACAGCCAAACTGGCCGATCTTTGTGAAGGCTCTTCGAAATTAGTTAATAGGCGAATTGTGGATCGTGGGGCTGGGTCCCTTCTAAGGACTTGTGCACCTTAGCAAACACCTTAGCATTGAATAGTGCATAAATAATCATCATGGTTTTCCAATTTTTACTTAGAATTACCATTTTTTTACGTTCGATAATGATAACGAGGAGATGATTCTTGAGAAACAAGCTCATCTAAATGTGTTTTATATATAAAAAGTTTTAATAGTAAACAAATTAATGAGGAGGGTAATCGTAGCGTTGAATCGGAAAATGTGTCCTTTTGAATCTGCTCCTGAGCTGTCAGACAATGACGCTGACAATCACGAGGAATTAGGTCTGTTCAATTTGTTCAAAGCAGAGCTTAGCAGCTTGCCTATCATTACTCGTCCAGGAGAATATGGGAGCCGAATTTAAAATTTACTTTATTAAAGATGCCCGCTCCGTTATCGATCTTCGTGTTTCAAGTAATTGATTTGGCATGTTATGACAATCTGCTATTGCCGATGGGGACCAAGAGCGTTTTCTCCAAGCCACAATTTCGGTGCGCGTCACGTATTGTCTTAAATGTGGGGGTCATTTTTCCTGTACATTAGCCGTGAACCAAACGATGGAATTATTTAGCACCTGACAGCACAAAAGGTAAGCATTAGCGTGTGTAATGCAGACTGAAACGCAGGCCAATATAGTCATCTCGGCTTTGAGATTTTTGTTGTGAAGTTGTCATTTGGTCCAGTGACTCGTGGGGATGTGACTTATCCCTAATACAATTTTCATCTTGTTCTTGCATTACGAGGACTTGTTTCGTCTGTATTCAGGTGCCTTCACACTTTCTCATTTATACTTTTTCCGCGTACTTTTTCTACCAACTTGTACATTCTTGCTTCGCTTTTTTCCGTCGTTTACCTCCTCTCGTCTAGGGTATCCGTTGAGAAGCACCGATGTCGCCGTTGCCCTTACAGGCAAAGCCGGCTGACGCTATCAACAAAGTTTCCCAGTCAAGGGTCACTACTGAGGTCTGTTTTTTGTGCATTGCCCCGTCCCTTTTCCGGCTGTTTGTAGAACTACTGCAGCAATACTAACAGCAGAAGCGATGACGCTGGCAGTCGCCAGCTTCTATGCATAAGTAGGTAAGGCTAACAAGTGCGACGAAGACGTCGCCACGTTGCTCGGGGCCTAACTAAAGGAAACGGACCGCAGTAGTTAGCAGCCGCGGCCAGCGTTACTAAAAGGTAGTTTGTATTCTAAACATTATCAACCGAGAAACACACAGCCCAAGCGTAAGTAAGTAAGTAAGGCAAAAGTACGAACAGTGTGAGAGACCGAGGTATGCTGAAGTGGGAGAGCGGGGAAGGTTAGACGCTACAGGCTTAAGTGGACCGTACCGAAATCGGTCAGCGACTGGTCAACGGACAAACAAATCAGGAACCTAGAGTAACCAGGATGTAACTGGAATTTGATAGAAAAAGAACGGTTACTTTGATTAGAAGAGAGTTAGTAGAGGCAACTAGATTGAATCGTCGTCCTATGCTACGACTAGTATTGGCACCATGCAGTTGACCCCCCCCCCCCCCCCGGCTTGATAGTATACATTAGCCGCAGCCTCGCCTTCGCAGCTACTTAGTAGGTACTCCATTCCGCTCTCTAATCTTCGAAGGAACAGAGCCTACGAGATGACGGTTTTGGCTGATGCCGAACGCTTGTTACGGGACCACCGGCCGGGGGTGTAGGAGCGTGTTTGGAATAGGACGATCCAAGAGGCCCAGTACCTAGTCCAGCATTGCAACGCTAAGGTCGTCTTTGTATCCCGCTTATCGCTGCTGTATGGCTGGAAGAAAGAAGAAAAACGAATTGACACAATTTAGTGGAGAATGTATCACGCGAAAGCTGTGTATCGGCTATATTGGTTTGTAAGCACGTACACTAAAATGCGCAAGGATGCATTAGAATAGAAAAGGTGACGCGTTCTTGATGGTAATTCAATTGAGGTTAAAGCAAATATTGTTCGTTACATAGCCAGACTATCATCCCTCTAGCATAGCGACATTTATTTAGCGTTTTATAAGGCCTGCTGTGTTTTTTTTTAATGCCCGCAATCTCTGCAACACGCATCCTATAAACAAAAAAAGAAGTGGTAACTGCAGATCAGATTAAAAACACTCGTTATAATTAGCACCAGTTTAGTATTAGTTGCACAGCTCTAGTTTCGTGTAGTATCCAGAACCAATTGCAGACATTTTGAACTATTGCCAGTCATGCCTTTAACTAGATTTTCGAGAGTAAGCTGTGACCGCCGCTGTCTGGATCCGCTGACACTGAACGCGCCAATATTTTCCAATATACGGTCGTAATAGTTAGCGCTTATCGGTATAAGTACATAGTTAGTTACATTTGACCTCTCTGCAAAAGACGCGAGCGACTTATTAAGTATTTCGACAATACAAGCCAGCCACTAAAATTCTCTTTGCGTTTCGCCATCGTTACTATTAAATGGTTGATTTTATAAAAATGTAATTTTCTTGGCCTGAGGAAAGATGTGCTTCGCTTGTTGCTCCGTAGGTGCTGATGCTAGCAGAAGTCTCTGAATGAAGAGAAGAAATTGTCCCAATTAGATTGAACGTGTATTTCAACAGAACGGAAGTGTCCCGCCGATAGTTTAGATTGAACAATGAAATTAATTAACTTTACGATAGCTGGGGTCACTCGCAAGTTACTTGATTCATTGTAAGTAATAATGAAAGCGCTGTGCATATTGATGCTAGGATAAGCACATTATCTGCTATTGTCTGTAAGTGTGATTTTTCATGAGGTAAATTGAAGCAGGAATTCAGGCTGCGTATTCATGAAGTATACGAACTAATCTTAGGCTACACGCCTTCTTAACGGGTGCTGATCAATGCGGACGACACACGCGTAGTTTTTTGGTGCGACAGCTTAATAGGACAGAAGATTTTACCATTGGCTTTTCCATTATCAAAAGACAATTAGCTTATATACCGTTCAAGAGAAAACAACAAGTCCAGACTATAATTTATTTCTTTTTGCTTCCTCTTCCTTCTTCCAATATCTATCCACTCTCATTGCAACATTTGATTAAGTCGTAGGTGTTTATTGGGGTAGATAGTAGCATGTATACCTCATTACCCAATACAACGAGGATAAACCTCATGCAGATTATAGGTAATGTGGTTTATTGCTCGAGAGCCTGTTGATCTAGTCAGTATTGTAAACTTCATACCAGTTCTACTTCGTAGAAATCATCGAATTAATCATTTTCATGGTAAATATATATAGCATTGCATGAAATAAAATTATAACTAATGCCTTGCGCATTCGATAAACTCGGCGTTCCTTCTTATTCACTGATATGTGCGCTATATAATTAGACGTTTTCATCCCGCTGCGCGACCCCCTTTATATGGGTAAAGGCGTTAATAAATTTAATACTGAGACAATACACCGGGATTATTCCAAGCACGTGTTATTTCCTAAAATTCAAAATGAATCCTTTCAATATCCGAGCCCACTTTCTACAGGGAACCGCCTTTTATCACACAGATGGCGCCTTCGGCCACACCCTGTCCTGTTAAATAACAACGGTTAAACATCCTCTGGGACCCATCCTCATTGATGCTGGGCATTTGAGCATTAGACGCGTATCATTAGTACGGTATAAGTACTACATATGCATCAAAACGTGTAAAGAAATAAGCCGGCAGTAGCTCAAGCCGTCGTTAGGGTAAAGTAAGCACAAGACCAATTTGGACTTTATACCTACTGAAAGTAGTTTTTTTTTTTATTGAGGTTGCTAATATAATTATAGAGAAGAAGCTTCCTGGCTAATTGAGTTAATATAAGAATAATTATACCATAATTAACCGAGAATTTGGCTGGGCCTGTACTAAGGTTGACCAGCAAAGGTTATTTCGCCAGAAACCTACGGGTACCTTTCGGGGTCTGCATAAAAGAGTATCTAATTCATAAAAGTAAAAAAGTATAAACGGCCAGCGCCGACAACTGGCGTACTCATATGGCATGCGTGCACTCGAAGCATGCATAAAAACAATGCCCAATACCTTTCCCCATTCGGCTCAACTTGGCATATTGACAAAGCATAATAAAAACAACCTTAAATATTTCTCTCTCTCTCCCCCTCCCTCCCTCCCTCCCTCTCTCTCGCCTAATATATATATATATAAATATAAAATTCTTAAGTTACTTGGATGCAAGTATCTATCGGCGCTAAATTTATAGGTGAACAACCCTACAGCCATTCAGTATTAGATTTATATTTCACCGCTTTTCTCTCTCAATTACGTTTTACTAACTACCTCACAGCCCTTTACGAGTCGCTATTTGCTAACACATTTCAACGGATGCATTGCTTGGGTTTGAAAATGTAAAAATACATTTGGCCAAAATCCCATTTACATTACTCGAGCGGATTTATCGAGTTGTGCCCAAAGCAGCCAAGAAGGCAGAATCCGAAACTGCGATATTTCGGCAATACATTCTGAGCAAGTTGAACATTGCATACTATCTTCGATAGTACTTACAAGTGGAAAAAAGTTTTCTTCTTTAAATAATAGTATTTAGATACGCTTTTCAGCCGAGGAAAATATACCTGAGTAATGCATTTCAATCGTCTGTGCCTGAACCTGCCCTAAATGAGACTGAACGTTATTAAAAATGAATAACACAATATTGTTTCTAACTAAGAACACTGTAAGGTTTGTCCAGTTGATATGCTTTATCAGAAATTACTCACAAATAAAACACTGCCCGGCGCCTGAGCACAGAGACAGCTTAATTAATATTTGAAGCTGGCAATGTTCAACGAAATTGTTTAATAGGTCTTGAATGTAGTACGCAATTTTTGAGATTGAAGTACGTTTTAGGTTTTCAAGGCTAGCCTGTACAATTCGCAGCATTTGCTAACGCGAGACTGTTATACATGCCAGTTGTGTGCGGTCTTCTAGAGTTCTTCAGCCTTCTATTTTACGCGCTTGAACATGACCCGCCTTACGACCAATTGATCCGTAAGAGTGACTCTGCTAACCCACTGTTGATCATAAGATAGGTCAGAAAAAAAGCTATTTAAGTTACCTAATATCTAAACAAAACGACGACATCAAAACTTTACAGTGGTTGCACGAAATATATACACATACATGCACTTATCTTGCTTCTGCATCTTCCAATAACGACGACAAATATGTTATGAAGCTCGAAAATAAATACGTAAACAGTTGATAAACATTTTGATATACTCTATTCTGTGCTTACCGGTAAGTACATCAAGGCAGTGCATACGATCATTACCAGAAGCATGCTCCGTCCTCTACGAGCGTGCTTGTTCCATAGGAAACCCACGCTTGATGCAATCAGTGATTAAAGTCGTATCCAGGGTCGCAGATTTCGCACGAATGTACGCGCCACGCACAGCATGTAAACGGCGGCGACCGTCACCGTTTTTTATATGTGCGTTTGTGCCGCTACGGCCACTCCTCTTAAGCGAACGTGTGTAATGGGAGCGAGGAATGTTACTGCTTCTATTGTTCCGCTCGCACTAGCGTTTGTTTTGTCTCTATTTAACCCAATCCATTTTGGTTTTGCTCTGTTCGGAGGTGGCTTGCAGCTCTGTGCCATCCATCGTCACATTCTGTCTTCCTCTTTACCTTGGCGTAATAATAAGGGACGGAAACAGGCAGCCGCAGCAAACGTCTGGCAGCTAGGTGCTACCCGAAACCAGCTGCTACCGTTGCACGACTACCGCTACGAACACTCCGGTTGCCTTCGTGCTGGCTGCTTCTAGCGCCTCTACAATGCTGACAAGGGACAGTGACGCCGCTGCGTCCTCGTCACCGTCATTGTCGCTGTCCCATATACCGCGGTGGTCATTAGCCTTAATTCGACACCCTCCAAGATGTGGGTGAGTGGTGGTGCTTGCTCACGAATACGAAGGGGATACCAAGGGAGCGATACATAGCAGACGACGGAGATAAGGCCCTGGGAAAGAGGGTAGTCGCAGGGTTGTCGTTCCAGGTAAACCTAGCCGAAGCGGCTATCGCGACGGTGGTTGGAGATGCTAGCGAAAAAAGAAACTCTCGCATGTTAGGACAACGCAAGTCCTTTCCTTTTATCTGCATAGTTGCTACTTGTCGGTCTTATCCTCACTCGTCCTCATTCAACAACGCCTGTCTAGCCGACTCAATCATCAGCCGACCCAACCCCATCTATGGCTTGCGGCACGTTTCCTTTATGGACTGTCGTACCCAAAAGTCTGAAAATCCCGGCACGCGTTCCTCTGTTGAGACTTATAGGGGCCTTGCGAACTAAGCGAGATGGAACCATTAGACTGCGTTTGTTTCCGTCGCGTCCTGAAGGATTCCCCGGTGCTGGTGCAACCCCACGGGCGATGACAAAAGCGAAAGACAATGTGAAGGGGTGACGAGGTGAAGCGGTGTGGCAAAGGCTTAGCCTGTTTTTAGCCTCGTAGTGTTCCCACGTCTATTCGTGATGGGATACTGGGGATTTTCTCTGCGTTTGGCAGAAGATGCTTATGCGATGGCTGCGGGCCAGTGAACGGCGACTGTAGGAACAACACTGATTCTCACATGATAATATAAATTTTTTTGAGCAGTGACGCTAACGGTGACACGAGGGTTAAACGCTACCCAATACGTCTGACAAAGTGAAGCCATTTAATTCGTTTCAATTCAGCGGAATAACACGTATTAAACGGAGGAGAGATTTTTGAAGAGCATAGGGAATGAAGACTAACAAAAGCTGTCGAGTAGCCTTCAAAGAAAGTGAAAAAAATAAATTTATGAACACATATAAAATGTCTGGAGCGAGAATCTCAAGTTTATAAGAATCAGTATAGCTTTCGGTGTTTGCCGTTAAAAGGCTCCTTTAAGTAGACGACAGTAGGAGCATAATGTATGTAAGTAACTTTCCTATTTATTTTCATGTGTTTTGAATTAAAGTTGAGTCTTTAACAGTGGTTTCTGCTACACATTGCGGATGGATATAGTATTCATTTCAGGCTAGTCAGACGTGGCTGAAGTTAGGTTCGCGGTTGCTGAATTGCATTCTCTAAGCGAGATTTTTACAAATAGGGGGGAAAGGTTGGATTATGCGAAATTTACAAATACGTTGCTTTTAACAGCTAGCAACGTCCTATTACGGCAATCTGGGCCTACTCTAGCCTCTCGGCACACGTATTACGTACGTCTAATAGATATATTATTGACCTTTTTAGATCTAATCGCAGTTCGATTCCTGATATCTTTAACTGGCTATTAAGGTAACATAGATGATATATACATGATAGCATTATTAGATTTAAATATATATATACAGTTGTTAGAAGGCAGCAGGTCATTCGGAAGCCTAGAACGTGAATGAGTGAATGGCCGATTTGCCCGCCAGGATTAATTTGCTCCGCGAAATATACAGCACAAAATCTTCCTTCCCACATGTCTGCACTTACGACTCAACTCGTTTAGAGCTTGAAACGGACGACCAGTACGACGTTGTCGTATTCAAAATAATAAGTGGCGGTTATGCGCTCAACTATGCATCCAAATGCACGTTTGTTCCTTCATTTGTTGGAGAAATAAATACTTTTTTGTGAAACGTGACAAAAAGCCAGGTACGACAATGTTCAGGACTTGAAGACAAGCACCGGGTACAGACTTACAAGAGGAGGCGGTCTTGCCTTGTGCGCAAAGAAGGAGCACAGGATTGCATGTAATATTGATCGTCGCCAGAGCTGAGCGGGTAACGCATCTGCCTGCTAACCTTAGATACACGCTGTGGTCTGGATTCGGATCCGGGCATAGATGTACCTCGTTTCGTGCTGAGAACCAGTCATTCGGTGGACTGCCTAACCGCGACGCCGGATGTAATACTCGAAAAATAGGGGTATTATTATAGACCCCACGGAACAAGCAAAAGCGCGTCTATCCTTCTTGGGAGCTCCTCGTTCACCAAAATCAATTACCGGCGGCGATCTACAAATCAGGGATCAATCTATGCATGATTTTATTAATGTCCCCGAGAAGACGTTTAGAGCACATACCACTGGGAGCGGGAATGATATGTCATTGTTAGAGACTTCATTCGACTTTGGCAGCTGCATACAATCCTGAAAACATCGGAAAATTTGAATTTGGCGCGATCTCTGTTGAGAATCAAGCCATTAGACAGTAGACTTTTTTCTCTCGATAACCGATTGCTATCGGATGTGTTTACTGTTGAAAATTCCTTCCAAAATGTTCGCTGCCGGGATTCGTAAGTTTGCCTCATGACATTGGACCGTTTTTTTTCGCAGAACTGGAGAATAAGCTCCGTTTGTCCTTCTTTATATAGTGGTGTAGATCTCTCGTGGAAAGTAATTCCAACAGAGTTCCAGTTGTTAAACATCAGGTATAACCATTACATTATTCGTTCTCAAGTCACGTAATCCCGTTCTGGTGACCACAATCGTTCGCCTAGATCGTATAATTTAACGCCTCTAAACATTTGTTTCTAGCTTTTTATAAATCAGTTATTTACGTGAATAACCCACCGACCACTCAAGTCTTGAAAGGGATTGCATGTTTCACTACGGCTACAACTACACTAAATCGTAACTGAAATTTCATCAAATAAACGCAGATATATAAGAAAAATCGAAAATAACACTTATCTAATGTGTCGTTTCAGGTTCCCATTTATCCACTTTATAATTAAGTCAAAATAGATATTAAAAAAAAAATTATATTTGGAATTCAAATGTTTTCCTTCGGTTACCCTATATATACGCAACGCAGCAGCTATGGCATACAAAAGTGCCCGTATAATCGCCATTTACAAATGCGTTTTCATTACTGAAACTGGGCCAATATGGGATGCGACATACGCAGTTTTATAAGCCACGGCACAAACAAGGTTAGCACTTAATAAAACACTTGGTTTCGCTGTTTGTTGATTCTAATAATGGATCGAAGCAAACGTGATCCTGATGCACAGAAGCTTCCATTATCCTATTCGTAGAACTGGGTGACATAAGGCCTAACATGCAATCAGAGCAGGCTCAAAATTTGCTTGATAATGTTTGCCAGTGACACGATCTTATCGGCGCGACGACAGGCAATCTCTACCCTATCGGCTTACGGTAGAAGCAAACGAAATCGTGAAAACTAAATTCTGCTCCTTAATGCAAGCTACACTTTGTAGACGTTTCCGCCTTGTCGACGTTGTTGTGGCTCTTAATTGACCACACGACCCACAGTCAACTCCTCACGCAGTTCAGCTTTCTTAAACTACTTATTTAATACGTTATATTTAATATTGTTTTATAATGTTCTAATATATATAATATTTAATAATAATAATAATATTTAACAAGTTCAGTGATGCATTTTGCATTCAAGAACTAATTCAGGAATTAACACAGCCGAACCGGGCCACTTGGTCCTGCCTCGTGCCCATTATCGTACAGCTGCCGCATGTCATTTATGGCAATGCAGAGTCCTAAAAAGGGTTACTTTTTTCGAATATTTAAACGTTCAACTAGAAGGAATGAAATAGAACCAGCGACTACGAATTGGGTCAGCCTGTTTGAATACATCTTGAATTTGTTCAAGCTTGCTGAAACGATACCTAATCCTATTTATGGTCCTAAAAGTTTCGGTTTCAGGTTTTCATTACTCGAGTGCAACGCACGCCGTATGGTAGAACGCAAGAGCTTAGCCACCGATCGTGTTAAGGGACAGAAGGCTTAAAGAGGCTTCCAAGTAGTGTCAAAACGGCCCACCCTCTTATAACGCCTTTCGAAGCTGACACAACTAACCTAGTCTACTTGCTACTTCGTTCATTAGTTGGATGCCCGATGCCCCAAATATATTGGCTTCACTCTGTCAAACGCCAACTGCGATAACCCGTCCGTCTTAACGTACAGGTAATCGACTTACTAACTCAGCAGCATTTCCATATTGCAAGACGTCCCACGTCTGTCTTTAAAATTGAGCTTGGCATTGTTATCGCCTAGTTTACACTTTAGCGTTTCAAAACTTCTCGTTCCGTGCTTAGAGAAATTATTTGAATTATATTAGCTAGTTGATATGTATATGAATGAATAGCCATTTTCTATAGTCAAATAGATATAATTATGTAATTTGTTATTATTATACTAACCAATAAATTTTTATTGCAGTAGTACCAACCTATAAGCAAGTGATCGAAATAAATTTCACTATTTCCCGAACTATGATATTGGGGCGTAAAGGATTTAATACTACATTTTTATGATAGGTAAACATTCTTGCGTTCTGTTTACTCTATTCCCTTAGACAAATAGGTACGTACGCAAGCGAAGATCAAATTGAAGCTACGTTTGGAATTGACCCTAAAATTCCTCTACGTGCCACGAGGTCACTGTACATACAACAAACTGACATCAAACATGCAGAATTCAAATAGAGCTAAAAGCGCTACACAACGAAGCAAAGATGTGGCAGTCTAGATCATTTACTTTTGCATGGATTTACGGTAAGAAGCTATGATAATAGTAGTCGACCGTAGCAGGAACTTTTCACTTAATGCATATAAAACACGACCGGATTCCGGCCGCAAGCCATTCTGCGCGCAAGTGCATCAGTAAGTTTGTTACCAATAGGCAAAAAAGGCCCCCTAGTTTATATACACAACTATCCCATTATTATACCCTAATCCTAGACAGTTCCCCAAAGCAGTGCTGCAATTCTCGATGTCTTCCCCCTCGTTTTTTCTCGTTATCATGCCTACATTGCTTTTATTAAGTAGTTTGACTTACTGGCGAAGAGAACTTACGACCGCCTAAAGCATATATCCATTACCATCCAAACAAAAGTCTAACAAAAAATTTAAACACACAGTCATCGTTAGCAGCCGTAGCGAAATAGTAAAACTGTTCCTGAGCGGTATTGGCAACGGTTCCTGCAGCGATTTACGACGAAGACCGCTCTATCTATGCGATACGAACACGTACGTGGCCGCCATTATTTCCATGGGCGATAGATGGCTCGTGCGTAGCTATGAATGCAGACGTGATTATTTATCTGAGTGTATTTAACTCTTAGCCTGACGGTATGTCATAAACAATCGTAATTATACAGTTAGCTTTATGATACGCTCCTGCAAAACAGCATCACGAGTAGAGCGCCTCCAACGCCGTTAAATATTCTAGCTGCTCTCTTTCGTCAAGCCCTGGTCTCGCATACATTTCCTGAGGAAGGCAATGAAGTTCACATGCACCGGTGCTGCTATGAAACAACGTAAGGCCTGTGAGGCGTTTCCATACATTATCTATAGTTCGGGAGAAAAGGCGATAGAGGGCGCGCGAAAGGGGCGTAAAGAGAGTGAAAATGGTGAGCTAACAAGAAAAATAGAGTAACCAACAACTAAAGCAGACGAAGAAAGGCGGGTACCGCCGCCTTTGTCGCTCATAAACACGCTTGAAGGTCGCAGAGTCGCGGGCCATGAGTGAAAAAAAAAATCGAAAGCTGAGCGAGCCAGGCCATCTCGCGCTTAGAATGACACAGGCCGCCAAAATGTTCACTGCTATGTACGCTGCGTAAATGGGAGAGCAAAGAGGGGAAAAGAAAGCATATGCATGTGTGAAGCGTTCATTATGGCTCATTGCACAGACAGCACGAAAGGACCCGTGTCTTCTAATAAAGCAGCGCATGACCTTTTCGAGAAGGAGCTGGAGGAGTAGACTAAGTGGGTCTTCCCTACGCAGTGAGTCCTTTGGGCCTGTCGTAACAAGAACTGTCGTGTTGGCGGTAGTGTTTCGACAGTGCGAAACAGTAGAAGAACACGTAGAGTAGATACAAAATGAGTCAAGAAGCAATATCTTCCAGCCAGCGTGGAATACTGAATGCTGAACATGAAGCATAGCGACGGCACAGTGGGGCAATAATCGTATGCGAGATGACCGTAAAGCTACACCGACTGTTAGCTAACCCTTTATTTTAGCAGTGCTGCACGCAGAGAGAAGTACTATAAAGAAAAATGTAGCTAAATTTACACATACTTTTGGAGGAAGGAAATTTTTTGTTTGGCTGGGCGTGAAATGATGATTGTATTCTGTAGAAATACAGAACTAGATTTGGTACCATTGTGGTTGTACCTGCTTGCTACGTCGCCAATATGAAATGCCTTGTGAAAGCGATTTGAATAAAAAGGATTAACTTCTTTGCAAAAATACGTTTCTGTGACTTGGCAAAAATTGGCCAGGATCTAAATGTTACAAAGACGTGCTGCATCTGAAGTGGCATGGTTGGTTAGTATTGCAACAGGTCGATTTTAGTAACTACCCACACAAGATTTCCGCTTCTGTAATAATATATTGCCTGCTCATCGTAAAAGTAGATCAGCAGGGTTGAGTTTGTTCGTGAAGACCATAAGGCAGAGGTTTCATTATGGCGAAGTTGTGGTGTCAATATAAAATAGAATGTGCCCTTTTCAAGAGCCAGAGATTTCGAAGTCGATTAGTTGGGTCTCATAAGAAAGACATCAGAAGAACAAATCATAATAGACCGCTGCCTACTAGTTAGGTAAGTAGTGCATAGAAATATCGAGAAGATCACTCTGTTTACAAACTTATTTATCAGACACGAATCCTGGCCTCTACGACGAATTCTATGAATCAGTTAATAATCTTCATTTCTGATTCGGCTATTGCCTGAAGCTTTTTAGTTTCCTTCTTAATAAATAATATTTCTTAATATACAAATATTTCTTAATAACACATAACATCCAATTAGTTTGAATTAGTACGTTACCTTTGCTGGCTACAGCATTTTGCCATCCCGCTAATTACACTGACAAATGGTCCTTCATTAATTTTGTCATCTTGTTAAACAGATAAACTGTAATAATGAGAGGATAAACGTTTATAACAATTTCTAAAAATGAACCGGTAAATAAACAGTTTTTGAGGTCCACTGCCTTGACACCGGCGAAGATTTTTATCGTAGTACAAGTCACACTTTAATGACGACACCCAAACCTATATAAACAGGCATTTCGCACCATGGATTATAATAGAATCGGCAGCAGTAGCAGCTTAATGCTTGAATTTTTTACGCGCAAACCAATAAAATTGCCGTCTCCACAAATTTGCAAACCTGCAATAAGCACTTCAAACAAGTGTGACCACATCCTGCCCCAGCCCCAATGGAACTGATCCATGAATTGCCTCAAAGTTCATCTAACGCTACGGTTGAGAAAAACCAGGGGCGAAAAAAATGAGAGACGTGTGTCCGTGGAAGATTCTTCTACTTTCTTGCGCGAAATAACAAGTAAGTTTTCGGCCTATTTCAGGACTTTCAGAGCTGGTTATATATAGGCCACTAATGATTCTGCAAAAGAGTCAATCAGAGCGATTTGAACGTTTAAATATTACCCTTGCACTTTTGTTGATTTTTTTTGTAAAAGACGAGCTTTCATAATCAAATAAACAGCATAACTGGACGACATATAGTTAAAATGAATAACTATTTTTGTCAAAGACGGAGTTCCTACTGTAGTTACTTGTTTTATCGATGCCGCTTTCCTACTTGGCCGCACTGAGGCGCATGTAAGTGTATGGTTACCCTTGCGTTTAATGATGTGGCCAGTAGCATGCCTTCGTTGAAGTACAGCTTAACAAACAGAAAACATGGCGAACGTCTATTTAGACCTGCGGACATAAAGAAAAGCATTGTTATACGGTTTCTATGCTCTGCTTCTACTATTAGTTTCATTCCCTTAGGCGCGACCATCTTTAGCAGATCTAGCACTTCAAGAAAGGACGCCCGGTCTACATTCACGGTACTTGAGGAAGTAGCGACCACGTTACAATTTCGAATTATCGAGGAAAGCATTGACCGCTTTCTTGAAGTTCGTTGCGTTCTCAATGGATGTGCTTCCAGGCTGTCGGAAGAAAGACTAATCCTGCACTGTTAGAAAAAACTCCACTGTTTTTTTCTAATCTACACTCCGATTGGCGGCGTCAACTGTATATTACGTTAACACCCGTACAAATTGACCTTATTTTGAACGTGATAGAAACTTGCATGATTTTTTACATTGGCAAATACTTAGCTAATGTAGCCTCTTAAGGTACATTAAACACGCCGAAGGAATGATCGTATAATGAAGCACTGCCGCCAATTGCTTTTTTCACAGCTGTGGGGTGTAGGTGGCCTCACTAAACCCGCTAGCATTAGCTGGTTTCGTCATTAGAAGAAAGGCTTTTACGCGCCATAACCACAGCTGCTTCTTGCATAGCTTTAGGCTGCACCTGCGCCCTATTCAGATTTTGTTTATCTACACGCTACTCTATATTTACTACCAGGTGGGCGCAACAGCGGTCTTTCAACACGGAGCATGAGATACGACCTTTTTTTGGTCCTCCACTAGTTACGGCGATAACAAGCAATTCCAAAGAGGTGGGTTAACTTAGGTGCATTATCTTGGTTCACAGGAATTAGCGTTGATCAAGGAGTTAAAATTATATGGTGATATGAAATTTGGATATAGTAACTTAATTTGCAAATAAAAGTTTATGATGACCGTAAGAATATAGAGTTTTGGCTACCATTTTAGCTGCTGTGAAGTCACTTTCTTAAATAAATTTAAAAAAAATGAAGCATTTTTGCAAAAAACTGCAGAAATATACGATTTGAAAAAAAAAGTTGGTACATTGATTTTTAGCTAAGATAAAATACAGTATTTTAATTCACATAAGTATATAATGCAGTGGTTGACGATACTACCCAGTCGAGGCACCACATGTTACACATCGGCACCAAAATGCTACATCCAGTATGACGTATAAATAAATATATTCTTTAGGCTAAAATGCTCTCTGGGACAGCCCAGTTCCCGCAATTGTTGAAATATATATATAGGTATATATATATACCCGAAGTAATGCTCAATCTTACCCCGGCCTAAATAACCTAAGGTAGCCTTCTACACATATGACTTCTACGAAATGCTACTTTCAGTCTGTTTTGCGAGACGTGATTGTGGGACGCGTGAAAATATGACCGACAATAAGTTGGCTATTTTTCTTTATCGTTCCACGAAGGCGCCATAATATGCTAAATAAATCCTTTAGCTAGTCCATTGCAGCACTCCTTTAAGTTGGGTCGAAGAAAAATTCACTACAGCAAATTGTGTAAAGTTTCTGATCTGCGTGCTTCTGCACAATTCGGAAGGTTCACTAGCCGTCATTTTTATGACGATGTTTCTTTGCGTGATAAAAATGGAGTGGCCTTCATATGCGCCGTCCTATATGGGCTTTGCCTCGTTCCCATAAATTGGGTTGGGCATTATTTAAATTAAACCCAATCAGCTTCTTCATATCGGATGCTGTTAAGTGCCGTTTGTCAGGTAATATGATTACCCAACCATAGAGGATTGACTTCTGTTAACTGTTACCTGATAACGATTGAAGTCGACAATATTTCAGTTCAGCTAACTTAGTTAAAAAATGAATGATGATGGGTCATATAGCCTGCAGCTGCAGACATAATTTTCCAATTATTACAGTACGATTATCGGCTGTAGCGTCCTTATATAAATCAGGTTTACTTTATACAACCATATATCATCGAGAGTTTCTCGTCCCAGCGAGGGCCTGTTTCGCATTTTATATGTAATATTACTGCTTAGCATTGTTTCAGACAGTTGATTACAGTGTCCTAGACTACCCCACACGTATGCTTGATACCCGTCGGCAAACCTGATGACATCGCAGCGTTGTCCCAATCATTTCTCATTTCGCTAGTAGGACATTTTCCTTCCGAGCATTCATTTTTGGGCCGTCTCCTGTATTCTAATTTGCGAAGAAACAAGGCTGTTGGTACAGCTGGCGTGCATCAGTGTGGTGTATCGTTAGATATCTGGGGGTAAGCCTATTTGAATCTATTCACTTTTCAGTTGAAATGAAATTCTACGGTAGGCCAGCTGGAGTATACAGTATCAATTATTCGTTATTGGATAATACGAATACTAAGAAAATATAGGCTCTCAAATACAATGGTAGGTCTATGAATTTTTAGTTCGAATACAAACACATTAACTGCAAGTCAACTTATTTTTTAAATGTAAAGCATTTTCCCAAAGTATTTCAGTTTCTGATCTAACTTTACGTTTGCCGCTTCTTCTTTACGCTGCAAGGTATCTGTAAGTAGACGCAATGTGTATTGTGATGCATTGGAGAGATATTCATCGTAAATGCGGATGTCTGTCCTTAAAAGCCTGACGTCAGCACCGGCATCCACACACATACAGAAATTTCACCGAAATTATTAAATAAAGCCAATCAAATAGTCCGACTTCGTTAGCTGGCTGAACGTCAGTTTGAACTTGGCTCGAACTTAAAGGGTGAGCGAAAAATTCGAAGCATTTTAATTGAGTTGAAACCCATTCGTACTACTTAATAGTAACTTGCATACGAAGTTAAACGACTGGCCCCGTCGATCCTAACCACTGACAAACTTCAGGTATATTTGGTTTGAGTTATCACTAAATTGAGATTAATATTTAAGATAATTAAATTAATTAGATATGAATGAATCGCTTTTTTTTTTTTTCATTTTAAGCAGCTTATAGTTCGTATCGCAACATTATCTATAGCTAACTTGCCATATTGCCGCGATTTTGTTCACTCTGATATATGAACACTAAGCTTTTTCTCACCGCTGACGTCCAGCTTCCATCTTCTTTGTGCCAGATTGCAATGGCATCGTTGAAGGAGCCTGTTAGGGTAAGAAACTTGCTATCAGTAACTTGAATATTTGTATTTGGCCAGGAGAGGTGTCCTCTCCTGTACAAGTTGTTTGCAGTTTTTTTCATTCGGCTTTTTTTGTTCAGAAAGTTGAAGGTTTAGTAGCAGCCTGTTATGCTGCGATATCTTCATCGAAAGGAGCAGCGCTAAATTCGGAAAAAAATTTGCGCTATAGATAATATTGCTTGAGTAACTTGATTCAATTGTTTGAAGATTGCCGACGGCTGACGAGTAAATGGAACGTTCTAGCGATCTTGTGGGTAGGTTTTTGTTGCTGTCTACGATCTTTGCTTTCCTAAACATTGGCCTGCAGTCGTGATGTCTAATGCAACTATTGGAAATTGCCCTACCTGTGTTTCCTGAGGCCTGTATTACGTTTTGGTATTGTTTCTAACGTTCGCCAGTCCTGAATGTTCCAACACGCACAAAGGCAATACAGTAGGCCGCGTCTAAGTTTTGGTCCTTTTACCTCCTTTTCAGTTGCAAATAGAAAATCAACAAGGCAGCGTTGAAATTTCTGGCAAACCTGTTTGCCATCCCTTTGGAAAAGGCAGGTCTGTCGTTACTTTATTGAGGTCAGCTATCGATTACAAAACACCACAACAGAATGGATGTCGTTTACGATATCGCATTCGTACGTATTACAGGAGTTATATAGGACGAGTTATAGGGACTCAAAAAAAGATCGTCATGAATGCAAGCCTCTCTTTTAAGAAGCAGAAATAACACACAAAAAAACCTGGCCTGGTTCCATGTATAATGCAACTAAGGAAACAGATCATTCATCAGTCGCCCGAATCGAGATCAGAACGAAGAAATTGCATAGTTACAGTCGGTTACCATCCGAGGTCGAAATATATAATTATTTTTTCTAGTTTATTTTATTACAGTTAGTTAAATAGTTAAATGATAGGTAAGCTTAATCCACTCTTACCGCGCACATATTTGAACATACTGTGGCGTATGTGGACGCGTTCAGGTACGTGAGATCTATGCTTACCCTTTGCATTTAGCTGTACTTACGTGCGAAGCTGACGATTTGATTTAACATAAATGCTCTATTACGTTAAAATAGCGCTGTATCCCCAGCTCTGCTGCGGGATATGGCTGCTGTTCTATGTAGATTTATGCCCGAAAGAACGTGAACGAAATAACTCAAATCTGCAGTGAAAAGCGTTGGAGACGTACATATAGAATGCTTCAGTATCATTTGCGTATGTAGTAACGACAGCATGTAAAAGCGGGGCACACGTGAAGCTTTGTGAAGAATATCTTTGCCATGATGGGCGGTGTTTCAGGAAGGTCATAAAAGATATGATTTCGCTCATGAAACGACGCTACGTCGGCGACGACATGGTCCGCGCAGATGCGTCAGCTGCCTCTACAGCAGTAGCTGCAGCGTTCGAGGCGCTCCAATGCTAGCAGCGATACGGAGAAAAGTCCACAAGAGCATCAACATGGCCGTGTACACAGACTGGAGCGCGAAAAAAACTGCCACAGCGCTCAAAAAAGCTGAACAAAGAGTGAGCTCACTATAGACCACAGCAGCAGCAGTAGCATGTGCTATTCTGAGATGACGCACAAGTTATTTCCATAATGTTACCCTGTTTGTTTCGCCGGCCCACGGTGCCGGAGCGTGCTTTCGGGTAGCTGCAGTCCCAAACAACAGTAAACCATTGCCGGACGCTTCGCCTAGGTAGAACATTGAAAAATTTTGTCTCTTTCTGGTCAAGCGCATCTGCTTCTTTTCCTTCAGCAGGTATATATCCCTGCGCCGTACATATTCTTGTCATAACTTGTACGGTGTGTTTGCTGGAGGGATATATTGCGGGTGCGGAAAACTTAGTCAGATGAGGCTGGAATCGTTTCGCTATGCCGTTTCCAGTTTAGCTTGGTTGACTAGAAATCTAGTTGAAGGTTGATTGTGGCACAAGTGCTGAAGTAGATTCGTTTAGGCAAGCTGATCTCGTGTTCGATCTAATACAAACCATTCCAAGTTATTCCTAAGTCGCATTTTGATCGGATGATTTCAACACTTTGCTCTTAACAGTGACCATAAGCTGCTGATATAATTAAAAGATTAGCTTGTACGAATTCTAAAAATATGTACATGATGTTAACATGTATCTCGATATGTTTTCTTGTTATCAATATAAAGTGCGACTTAAATTTTCACCCTTTCGCCGGTTTACTTTGCTTATGTCTAAGGTGTCCAACTGTTGTCGATACATTTTGGAGTCGGGGCTTAAGGAATCGGGCGTAATATATCATCAAACAGATACCATAAGTAGCTTTAGCGGCTGTATGTTTACTTAGGGTAATATCTTGTTGGGTCCGCTGGATCCATCCATTTGTGCGACCATCTACGATTTCCATAAAAAACCAATTTTCCATCGCAAGTTACTGCTCGATTTTCGACACGATTTCAAAAACGCAATGGCAACCATGCGTTTTCTGCGCCTCTAGCTGAGATTCTTGGCAAAAACCTATGAAAATCATATGAAAGATATTCGTCTACCTTTCTTCTCATTGATTTGACTGAGGTAAAAATATTTTAGTATTTTCAAGTACATCAGACGTGGGTGCCGATATCCGGGTATCCTGAGATGAGGTTGCGTTCACCGCAATTCTCAGCTTTTCGTTATTTGCCCTCACATGAGACCGTCGGTTAAGCTACATTCTCGAGTTTTGGGTATCGTTGCTAGAATTAGTTAAACTATCGACTTAATGTTTTCAGTAATTAGTCCTTTACCGATGATACTATCGGCTTAGACGACCAGCTATAGCGAAAATAACTTGAATTTCCCGATTTTCGGTGGCTTATTGAAACTCGCCTGTTAAAATCCCGGAAGAAACGATACCCGAGCAAACGTCCAATATCCCAAGGAGTGCAAATGTATATCAACAATAGAAAAGGTGGCTCTGTGGTAAACTAATGGCCACCTTGAAACCGCAGAATTCCAGATTACGTCCAATCCGGAATTCGATTATATATATGCCTGCACCATAGTATGCAATAGCTTGCATGTTTCCCCTCATATCACTACTAAACTATGCTATCACACACTGAAAAAATATGCTAGTACACCAAAGGCTCCTTTTTTGTTTATGAGATAAATCTTCAAACATGGATGCCGTCGAAGATGGCCGCGTATTTGACAGTTTCGTATGCGCATATTTACGACTGTCGCAGTCGAGCAACAACAATAAACAAACTAATAAATAAATAAACAATTAAATAATAAACAAATAAATACAAACAACAATAAACGAAAAACCACTTAAACAGTACAATACGCCTTCGGCTTCAATAGGTTTGTTATGATGGCAACTCTGCTGTACTTGCCCTGTAATACAACGCTTTTTTATAATACAGTCAACCAATTTTAGCAGCCGAGGCGGACCTCAAAAAATAAATGACCAGTTGAAAAAAAATAAATCTAGATTGAACCAGCATAAAAATTGATGCTTTTGACGATGATGCGTCAAGTTTATATACCATTCTATTAATTTGGACTTTATTGTCCGCCAACAGGTCTGGCCCGAATTACCATACGTGCGTTTTAATAAGATCACTCAGTCGTAAACTAGACAATATTAATGAAGCGTTACCCTGTTGAGAATACGCATGGGCTTCATTTGTTATTCCCGACCCCAGTTGGTGGCTAATCATTAATGAAGGCAGCGCCCACCCGACCATAGGTTTGGCATAATGTAAAGCCTTTCGTCTCGCTGGCCTTTTTTTTTATAAGAGACTTGGCAGCAAGTACCAAAAGTGGGACCACTAAGCAATAATGGGGTCGGCTACCGTGTCGGTAGTGAGCGCAGCATCGCAAATGTCTTGGACGCGCGTACGCAGCCCCATACATACGAAGCTGGACAGCGTTTTGAGAATACACATTCGACGTAAGGTTCGATCATGAAGCAGGCAGCGTAGTAAGGTTCAGTCGGTGACAAAATCCCTATGTTGAGAGACACTACATCTGATGTTGACTGCGGCGGTAATCATTTTGAAGTAAACAAATTTCTATGTGGCTTTTGCTTGGCCGTTACGACGAAACAGGGCGTCCAGCAACAATAGCTATACTAAATTTGCCGACGAACAAATAATATATGATGTAAATAAATATTCATTTTTTTATTTATGTAATATTAAATAAAATTAATTTTATTTAAAATTACAGTTGCATTATAAGGATATATAGCTTAAGACAAACGTCCGTTTGATTTCATTTTATGCTCAGAGGGAAACTTCTATGATGGTTGGGAAAGAAGCTAGGCTGTGGGAGTGGCAGCAGCGGTTTTTATAAGCTTTCTCCTACTATAGACCACTGCTTAGATATATACACAACACTTCTGTGCAAAAACAAATACAAAAGTAGATAATTCACGGGCGCGGGAGCAAAATGGAGACAGGCCGTCTGCTGAAAGATGTTGGAGCTAGTGAGCACGCAATATCCCGACAACTTCTACCCTAGGATTTCATTGACGGCCATTTGGCCAGCCGTTGAGTGTGTCTGTGCTTCTGGCTGGTTCACGAGCATCGTATGTCCATGTGCCATTGCCATAATAAGTCTCTGTAGGTGTACGCATGTGTATCTGTGAGCTGACGACCTCTAACGAGTCGGTAGCCTGCAGGCCATCAGTTTCCCTTAGGGTTATGCTTTTCGGACACAGTCGGTACGCCAGACGCAGTCGCACTGCCGCTCAGTAGCGCTGTCCTCTGTGCCAAAAGCAGTAGCGTTTGTCATTTTCCTCAACGTCGAAGCCGGTTATTGGCTGGTAGCCATTATCAGAACGACCAACTCCGTGCGTAGTCTCCTTTAGGTAAGGAGTGGCTGCCTGGTCGCTGTCCGCTGGCTGATAGGGGCTAGTCGAAGGGAAAAGACTGTTGTGAAAGGAACAAGAAAAAAGAGCTTTTTAAGCCTAATTTTTTTCCCTTAGCCTTCTTAGTAGAGTCGTGCTCTGTGTTGTTTATCAATACATTCAGTTGCACTAGGCACCGGGCTCGGCGTTAAACTTAAGACGCAACACCATATCTCAGGGTCCAGAGGATAATAAAACAAAATGCAATTCTACCATGCCGAGATATACAACTGCATAGCCCTCGTATGCACTATGGCATGCACATGTTTCTACATACATACATACGGGCTGGCACCAACATGTGTGGGTATGAACGTAATTATATTTAGAGATATGTTCTACTCTTTTTTTACATAGAGAAGACAGTGAATGGAGATTGGAGTTACCATATCATATGGGTCTTCTGTCTGATACAAAAACTCGCGTTGTTCTCTGGTTTCTGCTGCCACTTTCGTGACTGTCATTTACCTCAAACCGTACTTCGGTTCCTGTAGCCGATGTGCTTGTCCTGAGCCAGCCTTCGTCACTCTTTCCGCCTAAGTGTTCTTCATATTTGCAGCCTTTAATTTTAAGGGTGACTCTTAATGCATAGTGCACTTGCATTTCACCTCCTTCGAAAAAATGCACCTATAGGGATAGACACATGAGGATTACCAGCCCTTATTCCTACTTGCCGGTGACAGCCTAGTTTTCTTCATCCGATCGATGTCTTTCAGGTCACAGTGGTAGAAGGGACGCTACATGATCTGCCCGCCTTCGTTTAGTTTTATCCGGACATGCCCCTCCAATTGTACAAGCCATTGCTCGTAAGCCTGTCCGACGTTTTCTCATCTTTTTCTGACAGCTGTTCCATTCGTATAGTCGTCGTGGTCTTCGTACGAGAATGATTCTTCCTTCTTTTCAGTCGATTCGACGGGCGACTGGCAAGCCACTTTTCTTCTTGGCATTTTCCACTGCCTACTAACAAACAGGGCACCATTCGTGCACTTAGCCATTGGGTGATTATTTCTACCTCAAACTGCTCGTGGCCTCGCCTCCCCACTTTTTCTCTCTCTAGCCCCACACAGTAAGTTTCACCCACATCCCTCGTTTACGAATGGTTGCAACAGCAGAGACTAGCAGGGCTGACAGCAGTGGCAGCGAAAATGACAGTTCTTCCTTCTCCTATCCACTTGTTTAGTTCACCTGCCTTTTCGTCGACATAGAGGCAGTGCTTTTCTATGCTTCGCTCCGTTTGGTGCCCAACCGCTCGATAGGGCTCCGCTTCACGTGAATGTGTGAGATAGTGAGGTTAATAGCAAAAAAGTTGTGTGCCAGGAAACCTCAGCAGGTGACAGTGAGATTAGTGGGAGGTGGTAGTGGTTTCATAAGGATTAACAGGCGGCGCTGGGGGCGCACAGCGGCCAAGGCCACCCGCCGACGTTGAGTTTTTGCCTAATGTTGTCCCTAGATTCAGAACACTGGATAATCGTCGCGAGGCAAGGAGGCGGCAGTTCAAACTAGTTGCGCCTATTGTTCGCTTTCTATCTGTTAATAGTAGGAAAGAATACCGCAATTTAGCAAGGCGATTTTATAATATTGGCGAAACCCAAACGAAAAAAGGGTACGACGATACGTCGACTCTATACGACGATGTAAGAGGTCCTGTGCTCCGCATAATCGAGCTACTTCAATGAAAACATTTCCGCCGCTATCTGCACTAGTGTCGGTGGTACAGAGTTTCGGATTGCCAGGGCCGATATGATAACAATATCAAGGGCATCCAAGGGCAGCCCGAATCCATGATGATGTTCACTGCAAGACAGGTGTGCGTTTTCGGAAACAGAAAATCGCAGAGGAAAGTGATAGAGACGGGACATCTATCTAGGCGCCAGAGCACGCAGCACTTGAAAGGAGAGTAAGTGTGAAAGGTGAGACCTGCACGATCTGAATGCATAAAGCTGCATGAACTCGGTGGGGCGGAGGCAGTTCGCTTGAGAATGAACGGACAAAGAAAAAAAATGAAATTGATGTTTGGGTTCTGACGAATATGACGCTGGTGCACGTATCGCATAAGGTGTTATTCATCAACATCCATCTCTAATGGTAAGAACTAAAGGTGGAACACTTACGATTTGCTCGCCCAGCAGCCGACCTGCACCGGCTTACGGTCGCTCTGTGGAAGAAAAAACTGGGAGAATAGATTCCGTAAATTCTACTACAGATGACTACTACCTGCCGACCGATACTGTAATAATGTGATCCTATAGAGCGCGCTCAGCCTGAAAAAGAATTATTGCTAGTCCCTTAAAAGACAGCGCTTCATTTTGACGTTTCCAAAGCGGTCGATTTAGATGAAATCCAAATAGGAATTAGAACATCTTCTTTCCATGAAAGCCAGGTACCACGTAGTGTATATAAATGTCTTGGACAGCTTTCAATGACCCTGGGGATGCTATGATCGTTCGCTGACTTTGCATAGGTGGGTACGACGGCCGTTAACTATTATATTGTACTAGAAATCTGATGACCGTATGCAGGTCGAATCTAACAAGGAAGCCACGTACGTTGAGACGTTCCACGGACACGTGCGCTGTTTGAACGTCACCTGTCATCATTAATAACGTCGTCGTGGTCACTATTTAATTATGACTGCGGCCAGGGGTACTGGTAAGCGAAAGCTTCTTGTGGCTTGAGTTGGATCACTTGTTGCCCTTGTCTGTGTGGTATAGCTTTAAGCAATAATATATGCAGCTGTCTCCCTACGGTTCGCAATAAATAGGAAAAACGCATTGAAGAGTAGCACAGATTATTCAATTAGGCAATAACCAAGTCGATTATTAAAAGATGGCCGTCTAATCTGATTCTGTTTCTTTAATTAGATTCTTCAGATGACATTTGAAATCTTTTGAACCAAATATCCCTGCTCCGCTGGCATAGAATTTTTAGGTGTGTTTAACTACCTGGTTATCGTCATGAGCGCTGGAGTCATCCTCGAATGTATGTAAGTTTAAATTACGCGCGCAAAATGAGCCTTCGATTAAATTCTATAGAACAATGTTACTCCACCTCACCTTATTTTTCTCATGACTGAGGGCCAGATTTCGTGATTATCCGAGAAGAAATAACGCTCCAAGCACTAATGTTACGGTTTTATCTAAAGAAATGGATGCCAAATCAATTGAATTCTTTTAAAAGATGGTTCCTATATTAAAAAACACATTATATATATATATATATACTTGATATGATATTGATTGTTGAAAAAAATATACTTGATAGTATTTAGAGTAAGAAGTTCGCAAAGACATTGGCTGACAGGAGAGATGACACATAGTGAATGTCCCGCTCTTTGAAAGTTCCAACTAGAATGGGAGAAAATGCAGGAAATCTGGTGGGATAAACAATATTGTATGATGACTATCCGCTCTGGTTGAGGATGACGTCGTGGTAAAAGTCCATTTCATTGATGATTATGTGTTAGCATTAGTACCTCACTCCTGTGGACTTGCTCCTATGGAGTTAGCGTTCATCATCTCTTCCACAGTCCTGATAAGGACAAAAGTATTTAACTAGAGAAAAAAGCAGTCACCGCTGCAAGCAGGCCATTGCTGAGCCCTAATCTGGAATGGAAGTCCAGCAAGCTTTTCAAGGAGTAATTTGTGAGGACTATACGGGTCTAAGCTACTGACCAACAATTATCACCTGTTTGTAGGTGCATATGTTATTAAATGTTTGTGTTTCCTAATGCTAAATTTATCAATACTACTTTGGTAGGTCAATAAACACTCACGTGATTAACTAAAAAACACAGTTCCTAACTCACTCCGCCAGTGTACGGGCTCAGTCGCTGGCAAGTAACTGGATTATGCGTCGCCTGCCACAAACAATTTAAAATTGAGACGAAGCACATGGTTTCTACTATTGAACAATCTCCGGTTAGTCACTATATCTTATCTGGAAAGGATTAGTTCGAAGCGTTTTAGTTATTCCTATTCGAGGATTCCCTATCAGATTCGCTATCGATTACAGTTCACTAATTAGATCTGCCTAACGAGTAATAGTGTATTTTTCAAAAAAAAAAGAACGACTACCCGTAGATCGTATTGTAGCTAGCCATTCTATAGCTAGTTCATTGATTTTGTCCGCTGTTTCCCAGCTGCATTTCGTACCAACTGGAAGGTCGCCAGACACATTTCAGTCGCACCTTGATTTTTCCGAAGGTGACATCAAGCAAACTTTTTCGTGCTATTAAATCAAGGACATCGAACTCGACTGGTTCTCCCCAATTGACTAATCGGTATTTGAAGAAACCGAAAATTCCTGCTTTTGATGTCAGCTCCATCTTTACTGTAGGTGTCTTTGGGCTGATCCTAAACCAAATTTCATCTGTAGGCTGACCCTAAATACGGACAAAAGACAACACCATATGCGAATTAGAGCTCACTCTGCAGTATCACGAGCGGCGGCATGACATAAACATTACGAATACTGGAGTATTCATGCCTTGCAGTAAGATACCAATGTACACGCTTCGTAAATGGTTCAAAAGCATTATCAAGACAACACTGCAGATAATTACATACATAACAGAGTGATTACAGTTTCCAGAAAAACAGGCCAACATGATTTGTATGACATTAACCTGGACGAGGTAATGGTAAGTCCATACAGCACTATCCATCTCCAGTTTAAGCGACCCGACACTTGGACCATGATATATCTTCAGATCGACTTGAAGGTCTTCAGGAGCGTCTCTTATGCAGACTGCCCTGAACACTAGATGTCCAATCAGATCGCCGAAAAGTTGCCGTTCAATATCTCGCATCACCTCGTCAAAGTAAGTATAAATCACGGGTGCTTTCAACCTTTCGATGTTAGCTGCTTCATAACGTCCCCTGAGGTTATTCAATACAGTTAAATTAGCTCTAAGTACTTCACTGGGATGCAGCCTATCCTCACGACTCAGCCGATCGACGAGAAGTGCAAATATTTTCAGGGTTAGTTTAGGAAAGATAAAGTAGCCATGGTGGGTAGGAACAGCGTCTTTGTGGCGAAATCTGTTTTCATCCAAAAAGCCTTTGGCCATCTTCGTGCATTAATCGTATTCGAAGTGGCAAATGTTTCTTGGCTAGTTTTTTAATGAATTTTTGTGTTTTAGGTGGAAAATTGCATATGTGTCTTCGTTATCACATAGTTGTCACATATCACTGTCTCTGTTGGAGGCGGCATGTAAGGCTATACGCTGTCGAGTGATTAACGTCGTGACGGAAACTACGCCGTTCCCTTTATGAATTCTGGGGCTTTTAAGAAATATTTCATATTTCTTCAAAGCTCCAAAACTGAAAATTGTGCTAGAACTTCAGATGTGGCATCGTACTTCGTTTAACAATCTTCTGTAGCTCGTATTTCACTCCGGCCAAAATTTTGAAATTTCTAGGGTAATCTATACGCGGACAAAAATCGGCACTCTTTAGATATCAGTGAAAACCCTGACTAAACTCCGTAACTAAAACTCCTCTAAAGTTTCTCCGAATCTGACTCTGAAAGATTAATTAATCTTTTTTTTTTTTTTAATTAAATGTTTATAAAATTTAAATTAAAAGTTAGTCAGTGCAACTAGCGACGAATCATACACATTTCCCTTTGGAAAATTTCGGTCAATTTTTTGTTCTGTTGGTTCTAATGAGCGCGCATGCACTAATTTGGCAATCTAACCAATTTTGTTTTGTTAGAAGACACTGACGATTCTCGCACCTCTACGTGAAAAAAGCCACATCCCACTAAAACGTAAAAATGTCGCCGAAACAGATTTACACGGATGTGATGGTCTACTCCGAAACCCAAGTCGGATGCTTGGGCAAATATCTCTTACGAAATAAAGAAATTAATTAATATAGCATACGTAGCTATTAGGTCGTGAGGTGATACACACATCATACCTTTAGGTAGGTGTCGGAACTTGGACGCGCGTAGGCCGCCAAGCTGTACTAATTACATAGAGCACTTGCTGATTATAAGCACTGGTGGTTCGCAATTTGACTGATATCACCATGATGCCACTATGGAAGTGGTAAAATCACCCAGCACTCAAGCGGAATTCGGTGAGTGTGCTGCGTGGGAATACCATGTTCATCAAAGGAAACGCATTGTCTGCTATCGACAGTCATCGTACCACTCGTGGCACTCGTTCAATAAGTTGGTATTATGAAAAAGGACAAAACATACTAAATATATAAGGACAACCGTTTCGTATAGTAAACAAAGCAACCCTACAGATATTAACCTGTATGAATGAGTGGACCATCCACTCTTCATTTTGAAATTTCAGGCGGACTGATGTACAGCTCTGACCTTGCGTAATCTTGAGGTCTAGCTCGGTGCCTTCGAGTGCATTCGCAAAGAGAATTGCAATTACTTCAGCTTCCACACGACCGATAAAGTCATTGAATAGTTGTCGCTCAATATCTCTCATGATGACATCCGAATACGTAAAATCCGTAGGTACCTTCAGTCTCTCACAATTGGCAATGTCATAACGCTGTTTGAGGATCAATAGTTGCTGTATCTGATCGTGAGGAATATCATCGCGGTGCCGGTTACGTGCATCGGTCAGTCGAATCAAAAGCGTTGCAAATGCATCCCGGGTGAACTTCGGAAAAATAAGGAAGCCTTCATGCGAATGCACAGCGTAACGTTGTCCGGCGGCCGTTTCTTCTTCCAGTCGTCGCTCGCCGCCACACAAAAAATTTCTGACAATAGCCATTAACTAGCAGGGTAATAGTAATTAACAGAATGGCTTAATTGACCCTCATACATTAATTGACGCTATTTAGACTCGACGGGTTTCGTCGTCACACAGAACTTGCTTTTATAGGTTTATAGGGCTTTTTAAGGGATTATAGGTAGTGCTCATATCGCTAACAACAACAAAAAGCCCATGGCTATTTAAGGAACCTGTACGGGTTCGGTATCGTAAAAAGATTTGGCTGTGTAACACACTGGAAATCTATTCCATATTTGTTTAGCTAGAGATACGCAATTGAAGCCCTTTGAAAGCTATGTTCTAACCATATAATTCAATACATTGTTTTTCAGACATAAATTTCTATTGGGACCGGCATTGATATCGCGCATGTTCCACTAAAATGTCAGCTATAATTATTATAAATAACCAGCATACTTGTGTTTTACATGTTTTTTTGTGTGTCAATTCCCCCTTATAACACTACCGTGACTGCTTTCACATTTGAGTTGCTTAACATTGGTGAAAACGTTTTTAATAGTATTCAATGATGTATGATAACATTGGTCTATTCGAAAGCCGAATTGGAAACGTCTAGTCTACTTTTTAAATTAATTAGCACATTATGGCTACGATCGACCAAATGGGGTTCCTGGGGGATTATATAGCAAGCTCATGGAACCGTCAATGACAGAAATCGAGAGTTTGGGACTATGCGCTATAGCTTATCATTAATCGGCTCTGGAATCAAAGTCAGGTTAACTGTCGCAGCAATGTCGAACAGGCGAATGTACACCATCTTGCATTATTTGACTCTCAAAACACCTTTCATTATTTGGTAAACGGTACTTTATTGTTAAGTGAAACATAGCTTCGATGAATCCTCTACCTCTATGTTCGTATATTTAACTAGCTATTAGTAATTCAATCAAATCTATGGCTATAAAGCTTTACCCGAGGCTGGACCACTTACGCAATGATAAGCCGACACATTCGTAGAAACTGTGTCCTTCTAAAGCCGACACAGACAGCAGCTACTGAACGTAACCATTTCTGGCTGAGATAATTATGAGGGATCCGTTATTGTACATAGGCCTGTATATCTAGGACCTTTAAGGCGTTTAACCTATATTACAGAAGCGTCAACCTATTTTGCAAAAGAATAGGAAAATTTCAGGTTTAGCTTCTCGCCTTCCTATAACACAACGGTCCTTCTCTCTCTAACCATATTCATTTTTACTCACCTATAAGTAACTTGTACTTATCATCATTCACTTTGAACGAACGCAATGAATAGCTATACATTGTCTCAGGCAGCCGGTTTCACTAACATAAAGTAAACGGATAGTCGAACGACTTCCATTGTCTTTTAAGCTAGCGATCGAACATAACAGAGCTCTACTGTTACTGGCTGTATTTTGTCAAAATATAGGTCATGTTTCTCTTATTCTTAAGGCAGCGCAGCTATCGATTCCTTTTGCATAATCATTGAACTCCAACGGCAACGGATGTTGATATTATTGACGACCGATAGTGACGAGATCAGTGATGAGGTTGACGAATTTTGAATGCTGTACTCGCAATAGTACGTAGGTTATTTTTAGCTGAAAATATCAATCACAAATGTAAATTTCCATGGTGACTGATATTAGGATAACAAGACAAATCAGCCAGGGCATATATTATAGTAGATTATAGTTAGATAACCTAGGACAGCAAGGTAACAAGCTATGAACAGTTGTGTACGTAAGCCGTTAATGAGATTTGGCGCTCCCGATTAATAGATATCTAATTCTTTCACTGGACTATCCCGTTACCTCACGGCAATTAGTTAATTAGCTTGTTTGATGAATCGTCCTATCCAATCTAGCAATCACCTTGATTTAGTAATTCTGTCATTTTGACGCACTTATCCTATTATCCTTTGGTGGTAATTGGTTTTTTTTTTCTTTCTTGACAGTTACTCTGTTGAAACGATCCGGTTTGTTTGCGGAAACTGTGTTGTATTTAATACAAACTCCTATCCCCAATTGTGCCTTGCTTTCGTTGCAAATGATCAATTACCACGCTCCATGCATCCAACTGCTTAAAAAATTGTCGACCTCGACGTTCAGATACCAATTTTCCCTCAAGATTTTTATCTCACCTAACCTCCAGCTCAGATGGACAGCTATCGGGTTGCTCTCCTGTTGAAGCTTTATCTCTGTCTGTGTCCGCCGATCTAATAGCCTCTTAGACCACTTCGAATTGCGCGCTCTTACGCGTCCACCTCATCGATTAGAAAAAAAAACATTTGTCAGGTCAAAAAATGCTTATCAATTGCTGTTATCTAAGTTACAGTCTTTGTGAGACGTTGTCTCAAAAAGCAATCCGCGCAAAGCATTGTTTATTATTATTATACAAAGCATCCTGGAAGATATTTCGTAAGCAATGCTTTCTAATAGGAAAGTTTTTTTCAAGAAGGTAATGATGCTACGAAGTCCGAACTAGTCTAGATAGTGCATATGAATGAGGACAATTTCCCTGCTTGCGGATATTTCATTCGTCACTATAAGTTACTAACGATGAGTTCTCAATATAGGGATCGTTTCAGATGATGCTTTGTGATCCGGTAAGGCTTGCACCGAGCAGACTGTAATAGACAAAAATCTGGCTCAATACCATAGTGAAGCTTTGAAGAGGAATTAAATAATTGGTGGTCTCAATGGAAACGAGTTCAGTGTCGGGACTAAGCTCCACGCTCGGCCACGCTCGTATGTCAACCGTAAGCCTTTTACAAGTTGTGGGAGTTGATGGGTGAGGTCACTTGAAAATTTATGGCCGCATTAAGTGACCCCACTCATCAGTCAATCTAACAATATCTAACAAAACACAGTTTGCAAGAAAGTGAAAAATGTAAATGTAGAAAAAAGCTAATTTGAATACTCACAAAGAGAGCTATCATCAGCATCAATGCACAAATTCTAGGATGTCAGCTTTATTTGTAGATAGCGGAAGCAATATGTTTATGAAGAATATACATGCAACTAGCCATACGGCGAGGAATGTATTAATGTATAAAAGGAATATATAATAAGAATGTATCCCATGCAAGATCCGACCACATAGCTTATTATGACCGGCTGAAAAGTTTCAAAAACGAGAGAAAAGATACAATTAGTGAGGTACGGAGAACATATGAGCGATAAACGAGAGCAAATGTTTCTTTTTTTTTTTTTTTTTTTTTTTATAGAAGGCATTTTATAGAAGAATCGTATATGTATACATATATATATATATATATATATATGTATTGGTCATCGGTTGTGTTCATGGTAACAATGTTTTTTAAAATAGGGCTTTTTGTTTCCATCTTGGTCGCTCCTACGCTCTCTAAGCGTTACAACAGCCTCACAAACATTTAGAGGATCATTTACGGCGAAACAGAAAACTAATGTTGTTCCCATTGTCATTCCTAAGTGACTTGCCTTCCTTTTAAGAAGGATAACATCAAATTTTGATGACAAATTGATCCCGTTTTTAAGATTCCGACAATCTATAATATAAGGTAACTATATATATAAGGTAATACTCATTCTGACTACGTCAAAAATTAGGTGGAATTGGGCAAGCTAAAGTGTGGGCAAGCTGCATTTCAGTTCTGTAAGGTCTGATTTTTACTGTATAACGTAGAGGCTTTTCTTTACCGTCTTCTTCTGCCACCACGTTACGGAAGTTTCAGCGTGCCATCTTTCGTTAAAACGCCCACTTGAGGTTTTACCGCAGGCCTTTTTTTTGCAAGGATTGACACTTGACATCGCTTTACGCTTTTCTATCTGTCACATTAATATTTGCTAAATTAACACGATGCGCTGATAGAACGGGCCGTGCTTATCTTAGAACGTCATCCCAGTCTCCGTCCTGGAATGAAAAACAGAACTTGATAATTGTGGATCCGGCACCTCATTCATATCCTGTGCGTGATGTACGTTATGTAATGTTTTTTTGTGATCGTCAATATTTTAGCGAGGTGACTGTTTACTGATTTTTATTCTATTGTAAATATGCGTCCCCAGCAAGAATACAATTAACTTAATTTGGGTAAACAACTCAGGGATTGACTATAGTTTGATTTTAGAGGCTGATCTGTCTTTCAAAGGCCTTTCGTCATTACATTGTGTCAGATTCTTTAGTGGGCCTGTAGCAGGATTAAATATGCAATGTCCAGAAGCAGCTAAATAGTACAAATATATAGTGTTTTCCATTTTTTTAACACTGTACAATATAACTGTAAGTAGCATCAGCTGCTAGCGTTCATTAAACGATACGGTTTGGTGTGTATCCTTTCATTTCAGAGTTCCTGATCAATATTGTCAAGAGCCTTGTTTTGTTACTATAGGAACGGCAATACACATGGAAGGTCGTAACTAAAGATATAATTCGCAAATGTTTCACCAGTCCGTATGTATATATATATATATATATATATATATATATATATATATATATATATATACATGTGCTTTAAAAGGAAAACTAATGTGTTCAAATATATATAAATATATAAATGAATCATACGGAAGTAAATAAAATATTCATTATACTATTTATCATGTTGATTGGTCGTATACTGCGTATTCTTTTTTATAATACTATTACAGCTGTTGGTAATATAATAAGAACTAGAATCGAAACAATAGTAACAGCGCTTTTGGTCTTCGTTTGAAAACGACCCAGGCACACTGGGAACTCGGTCGGGGACACACAGTTTATCATAGATAGTGGAATCACAAACAATACTAGATGCATCTATGATACAAACAATACTAATATACCAAATCGTCGCTAGAAATTCAATTACCCCAGAGGTAGAACAAACCCAAACCTTTTTAGATGCGCCACTTAAGCTAAAGTTCTTCGAACACAGCTTACATAGCCCTTCTTCAAAGAAGAACTAAAAACACAATGAAGACCCTTCAATTTATACGCTTTGCGATAAACAACAGCTAATTTAAGTATGATTTGTACTAATTTAAATATGGTTCGTTATATGACGCGGTCATAATGAGGGGCATAGCGCTTGCATCTGTTATGACACCCTCATGTATCGTCTTTTTAATCTTAACTTATATTAATTGAATTACGTGTTAGAACGAAGTTTTGCTAGTCTAACAGTATGTCCTGTCGATCTGCATTATTTAAAATAAGCGAGTTTCATCGCATTTCGACGAGTCGATTACACTAGTACTTTCGGGCAGCAAGAAATTGAAATCCGGCTAGTTACAAGATGAAGATCTGTTGCAAACATATATACTGTAATAGTAATTATGGAAGATGCAAGGGTGCAATCCTTTAAATCATAAAACCACTTTCTTTAGGTTCGTGAGTGCACACGTTTCTTTCGAGGAACCATTGTGGACATAATTACTTTTTTAAAAAATGACCTTTTAATTGATTGCTTCTATTAAGATATGCCCCATGTTTCCGCAATAATAATTGTATACACATGATCACATGATATGTGCAATATGTCGGTTGCCGAATCCTGGGTAAACTGAACGTCAGCCTCGAGTGTAAGGTTGTTGTAGACGCTTTTCGAAATTATGACCGTTTTTGGCTGACTTCTAATAATCTTAAGCACACTTTCGACCTGTGAACACAGTGGCAGAATATTTTTCGCCGGATCATTGGAAGTATATCCATCATGCATCTAACCTCGTGTACAAATTCAAGCGTGAGATCGACCCAGCGTGGAAAGTGAAGCTCAATCCTGAATAAAGGTTGCTAGCCATTTTGCACTTCCGCCATCACTGATCGACTCGCACTCAGTATTACATGCTTACTGGCACTATGGAGGTACGTTGTCGCAATACTTTCCTGATCATCGAGCCGCTTTGGTGACCCTGCGCGCATTCTAGTTGCATATAGGGATTGCCCTCCATTTCGAAGGCGTACGGTTTGTATGTCATCAACAGCTGCTCCTGAGTGCAGATCTGGACAAATAGGTTTTGTACCGAGCTTTATACCCAAGTTGAGCTCGCGAACAAATAAATAACTGCTGAATCACACGAATGAACGGCCGTAGGACTGTATACTTTGTAATGTCCACGTGATGTTACGTTCCTTATACTCTCTTAGTAGCTCTGTAAATTGTTAAATACACGCCGCAGTGAAGTAAATATCTATCTTTATGCTTTAGGCTTTTGCCAATATGCATATTGTAGATGCTATCCGAAATACAATCAAACCACGGTAGTCTTACCCACAAAATGTTGGTTACACTGCTAGCATACCAGCGGCAAGAACCATGCGTCCATATTCACGCGGTCGTACAGATATCGCTTATCAAGCAAACGGTCGGTGTCGAAAGTTTTGGAAATGGCAGGCCAGGGTGAACGTCAAAGTGCAAAGGTGTCGTGGATCGTTTATATGAGGACCATGACAGCCGTTTGAGCCAGAACGTCCTGCAGAAATGTTTGTGCAAATAGGAAAGCACATCATGGTAATATTCGACAATGTGAACCGGAAGCGCCGACGGCCTCAACTGGTACAGCTGAGCGAATCGCTCCTCTAGAGCACTCAGGACGTCTGACATCTAATGCAAATTTAATGCAGCCCATATACGGACAATGGAAACATTCGTGTTAAACGAAAGGATTACCACGAACTCAGGTAACATGTATGAAGGTCGGTTAAGATCACGCGTTGGGATGAAGTGGTGACGTTCAATATTATTTTTGTAAATTGTTCAGCTACTAGTTTTCGCTGGTTTCATAAGGATACATCAATAACAAATATTAAGGATATGTTTATTTTTATTTTCTATTAAACATAATGTTCATGCAACTCTATTAGTTTCTAAAACATGTATATATATATATATATATATATATATATATATATATCATATAATACAACTCTAGTCAAAAATAGTTATGATTTGGGTTCATATTATGTTAACAAGTAACTTCGAAGCTCTAAATTTAAATCGAACGGGAAGATGCTATATGTCAACGAAAAATTTTTCCACACGTTCACGCTTGCACTTTTTTATAATTATGACTTATTGCTAGGGCTTTTCATAATCCTGAAAGACCGAGAGTTTTTTTTTAATTTGAAAAGAAATTTGCTAACATCCTTCCTTTGTTTCTTTATATTCATCAGTAATTTAATCAATTAATCACGTAGTTATATATGTATTTCTGCATAATGATAAGGAGTATATATGATGACTATTTCTAAGAGTATGATTAGGATAACGGTTTTTTATGTTACATCTAGAAATAACTAGACTGCCCTTGTACCAAATAACTTATCTCTCCATTTCGTCTATATAGTAAGTAATGCATTTGAAGATCAGCTCGTCATCGCTAGTCCGACAGGTCCGCTAGTCAGCCCTACGCCAAAGTATTACTTTGTAGAGAATTGCTTAAATGGCGTCATCACGTTAGAGCCGCCACATTTTGTTGTAAGTTAAACTCAAGCGAGCTGACCTAATTGCATAGCACATATAAATCCTAGGGTCAAGTTTGCAGGTTGTAACTCCTTGAAAATTGTGCGCAAGATGAATCGTTAAAGTATTCACGCGAACATTCCGTCGCCGATTTATTCCATTTCAGTTGGGACTTTGCCATCTGATGTAGTGTTTTTGTTAGATTTACAGAATATTTTCGTCTCTCGTCATAGATCATTAGGGGTTAATAATACTTAACGAAGTTCAATAAATGTATGTAGACATAAGTCATGTTTGATGTACCCCTATATTTACAGATTATCAGTTTGAATACCTTTGACTTTGGCTTTAATTTAATTGCACCAACGCAGGAACCCAGGCTGTTTATGTGTGATATATATATATATATATATATATATATGGAGTTGTAATATCCCATTGAAGACATGTCAACTCTAAAATCAGTTAGAAATACAGAAATCTTCCTTGCTACATACGAAAGAGCCCTACGAAGTCCTTACAGACCGCACGAAGGTTGAAATACACGCAACGATAACTGTAGCATAGGCAAATTTTCAGCTACATCTTTTCCAGCTTTCTCTTCTGTCTCTCATCGCGACACAATAGGTTTCTTTACGTACGACCCATTGTCGTTAGGCATTGCTTGCTGTTATTCCTACTCTGATCGAAGTTAAATATTTCGACACGCTCTAAAAAAATTCGCGTACTTTCACACACTCACCCATATACATCGCCAGTTTTATTCCATCACTATAGTCACTTATATTCTATTTGTAAAACGCGTTTTCTATTTGATCTAGCCAGAGGCTCAACACCGAAACGGTTCCAAAGACCTACTCACCTCTATCGAATGGTCTAAAGCGTTAAAAAAAAAGTGAGTTTCTTAGATAAAGGGAAATTTCATTGAGTTTATGTTTACTGGTTAAATAAGAAATTTTACAACAGCAAACAGAAATTTAATTTTTACCGATAATAATACTAGAGTGATGCTTCTTTAGCACGTAAACGTGGCAGCTGATTCATGTAGAAACAAAATAATTGATGACAGTTATAAACTATACTCCATTACCATACACCTAGTTACATAGATATGTATGCTTTCGTTATAGCATGAACACATTTTACGTCTGATACTAATTATAAAGGCTAACTAATCAATATCGTTCTCACTGATTACAACGTCTACTCGATAGTTTTCTAATTGCCAAATAAACGCTGTAACCTCAACGACAGTGAGGATTATAGCAGGCCTCTAAACCGATACTGGGTTCAACTATTTAGGTTACCCTGCCAGAGGCAGTGATGATTCTAAAATTGTTTAGGTAAAATACGGGTCCTTTAGTTGACGACGTGCACAGTACTAGAGGGCATGGTCGCTGTCGTAGGCGTGAGTGGCAAAAAGGATTAAAAAGATTCATGGATTGCGATTATTGTCATGTCCTACCATTATCATGCAGACAGGACCTTCTTCGCCTTGTACAGCTCACGCAATGTGTCCTTTGATTGTTTTTTTCGTATAAGTTTTTCCAAGGCAAAGGGCTTCCGTCATGATTATAACCTAGCGGAATGCACTGCTCCGGCTTTTACTTGGCTTACCATGCTCATGTCTGTACGAAATATACAGTTTTACTATGAAACGACATGTATTGATGCAGAATTTCGACTTTTATAGTCTGTATACCCAATACGGAATAGAAGCTTTTCATTTCTGTTTGCAGGAGTTTTCTACTCTCTTCAGACACGATAGGTTGAGTCGGTTATTGAAAGTACGAGAAGATCATTTCCCTTTTTGACAACACCCATAAACTATTCAAATTGATGTTGTCAAATTTGCCATTTTTTCCTTTTCCTCCGTCATGGTAGGTTATTATTCTATTGCAGCGTCTATCTCACTTTATCAGGCATGATCACACACACTGCACAATATCAAATACGGCCGTTCTGAACAAGCTGACTGACAATCACCTCATCGCAAACATGTCCACTCTAACTATTTTCGCGTCTGCTCTGGATGAAAAGCACTCAACGCTCTGTGTGCTTGTTTGCTGCGTTCGCGCGGGTTTATTGGATCGTCGTTAGCGTCATGCTTAGCGATTTTTTCCACGGACGTCTTCCTTTCAGATGGCAAAAGGAACCGCACACATTGGTTCGCCGCTACTTCCGCCGTTTGGCCCAGCCAGTCAGCCGACGGTCAAACCTAGGTACAGGATTGTTGGTCGCCGGGCTACGACGTTCCCTGGTACTGCACGTGCCAGTAGCGGTAAGGTTGCATCAAAATCTTTGTTGTCTGTTGAGGTAAGCTTTAGTGTCATTTGTTATTATTGAGTGCCGATCAGGCCAATGGAGGATAGAGTGCTCAATGGCGAAAATCGATCGAAAGCTAGTTCCGGTTCGAACTCTGAAGTTGTCTTTTACACTTGCCCCTTTTCTTTGCCAGCTTATTTGTCGTTTTATAATTTGCGCGCGTGGAAGTAGCTCAACCTATGAATATGAGGTATTCATAGTCAATGAACGATGTAAAACCGCTAGAATGCCCTCATTCTCTCCACGAAAAGTAACATCACATTGAGTCCTCCCTAAACTTTAACGCGGTCTCGTTCAGCAGTTCCGATGGACTTGCTGACAATGCGGTAACTTGGATAGTTCTTCGACACCCTGTTTTATTTTTGCAATGATAAAAAAGCGAAAAGGACCGCCGGTGGTAGCAATCAAGAAGGCATAGAGCGGACTGTCTATACCGACAAGACTCGCGTTGGCGGCAATGGATGCAGGGGCAAAGCTGCTAGCAATAGCTACTAGACGCCACCAACATGAGGCAGCATTGTCGAATACGGAGACAGTGCGGTCTTCGTGTTGACAAAGAATCACTAGATGCTCAGTAGGCGGTGTCTCTATATCGGAGCAAAATCCGACTGAGCACTTCCGTGTGAAGGAACAGAACTCCGCTCGTAAATTCCTTTTTCATTTCACCACCGCCTTCTTTGGCAGCCGCCATCGTGTGTAGAAAAAGGGGAACTCCTTAGAGCGGACTAAGACTCTACGACGAGCCAAGGTATTTGCAATAAAGAGACAGCAGAGCGGTACTTCCAATAAGGGCAATGCGTTTCATATCTATGAACAAAGGTGGGAACAGATTGTTGATCTGGATTAGTGAACGTCTGAGTTGAGTAAAGCTGAAAAAATACATATCTTTAGTAGTAGGTAAATAGAAAAATGGTAAGAAGGTCAAATAGTTAAAATATATATATGTTTATAAGGAAAGAGTTTTTTTGACAGATATACTTTGTACAAAGATAGGATAAAAAAATGAAGATTCAAGCTATAAAAATATCAATCGCTAACATGACTCGCCTAAAAAAAAAAAAGGTAAGAGCGTTAGAAATCAGATAAGGAGAAACATGATTATAATCAGACCAATGTGTGGAACGCTATAATCGATTCTACAGGCTTGAGTCGGGAGCGAAGATATTTGCTGCTTTTAGGTTGGGTGTTCTTTTTGATTCCAGCAACGTGATCATAATGAAAATATTCAATATCCATATTTGCTTTTCTGCTGTGGGTAAAACCATTGTTTTCTAGACACGATATTTACCTTATTCACCCTCCAACCTACCCCTTCTACTCTCAGTAGCTACTTACGTTCTCCTGTTAAGAGCGTAAGTCGGTAATAGGCTTAGTAACGCGCAACGAAGCGCCTCTCCATACCCTGGAAATCGTTTGTAGAGGTAGAATAGCGACTGGAAACATGAGCGCATACTCTGTAGAACGTCTTTTTTTCTCTCTTCTAAAATAGAAAGTGAACATATTTGCCATCTTCTAACTTAACTCATAGTATAACATAGTTCACGCATATTCCCATGCATATTCAGCATAGGCTCTGGAACGCACGGAGTCCTTCAGGCCCCACTGCGAGCGCCAGTGACGACGGCGCTCAGCAGTTGCTTGAAATATTTAGACGACATTGCCTCCGGCCCATTCTGAAGCCTTGTTTTAGAAAAGCCCGCTCGCCGCGGGCTTTTCGAATTAACTTTGCTTTAACTGCCACTGTTTTTGGTATGCTTTAATGTACTCGCATGGAGTAATCTTGTCAAAGGTTTCATCAGGCATTGTAAAGAGACTTTCTCAGAACGCCGCTGCGCAACACCCTAGAATATCGTTTGTGGGCTGGAATCGAATAACCGAAGTATCTATGGGGCCGAGCCGCATACGGCTAGCTTGAGCACAAAGTAATCGCTGTGCCAGACAAAAGCGTGCCTATTGTTCCTTATTTATTGCTAGTTCAATTAAAGTTGAACTTCGATACCGGCTAGTAAGTTATGGCTGTGACTAGATCACTTGAGCTTGGCAACTACTCTACCTGGTTTCGTACTCCAGTATTTTATGCAAATTATATGAGTTTCCATATTAGATACGTACGAACATTGCGTTAAGTGAAAAATCTATGAAAAGGCCGAGAATCAGAAATATACTACTCGGACAGGACAGATAATTCAGCCTAATGACTTGACCCCCACATTGTATTTTTAAGACTTAGATCAAAAGATGCCTTTTTATTTAATTGTAAATCATCACATAAGTGTAACGTTGTTAACATAAAAATAAGTCACTGCCTTCTCTAACAGACAGATCAACTAGCTAATTTATCAAATTATAGCGAATCGCAAGCAAGTTCATCACCCGATCATTTTAGAAGATAAACAACTTGCTTGCGTGGAACAGGTAACCTAGCCACGTAACTGGCTGCCATCGAAGGCTTAGTAACTTCTACAAGAACTCTAGTTGTCGCCAAATAATTCCACTGTCAAGTTTACTGTGTCTGATTGCATTTAATTGAAAGGACCACACACACGCTCGAACATCCGTTTACTATTATTGTATATTTACACAATGTTGTTTTAAAGTTTGACAAATCACCATATTTATTTCGTTTGTTCAATATCTAGTTAGTCAGTGGAAGAATGTTTTTCTCATTTAGGTGCGACCGACCTTGTGCTCTTTTTTTCGTTATATATTTTACGCAGTATGTCGCGGAATTTGTTTGAAGCCGCTGAGGCCTGCACTACCATTGCACAATGCCCATTCTGTCATCACTCAGATACCCGAGTACAAACTGAAAACGTGATTATTTGCGCAAATCATCTAATGATCGTCTTTTCTATTACGTTCCAATAAACAAAAAAAAAAAAAAAAAAAAAAAAAAAAAAAGAAAAAAAGAAAGGTTTACCTGTCTTAACTCGGATTACGAACAGCCAAAATAGTAGCTAAAAGATGACTGCCTAGCCCTCAAGCCGCACACATAATGATGCTTGGAACTAGTTGTTTCATGAAGACTGTCAATACATAGGACGCGTTGGAAATCTATGGGTTGTGCTAAAGAGGGCCCTTCCAAGTAAAGACGTGCATTTGGCAAATGATTTCTAAAATAGCGGAGATTTTTTAAAAATAAATTCCATTGATAACAGTGAAGCCGTTCTTATAATATGAATTAAAGTTCGGCCAGCACCTCCATTCTCCCGTATATTTCTGAAGGAGTTTTACACAAGTAAGTGTTGAGAAATATTGGGTGTTTTACGGCTGTTTTCGGCTGCCCAAATAAACATTAGAACCTAAACATAGAGAGAAACGATTCTTTGGTCGAATTCTATTTTTCAGTTCTCATTACGAGAGAAATTATTTCTGGTAATGATCTTGCATGACTTTTAACTTCGACTCAAATATAATTAACCGTATCTTATTAATTAGAATATAATTAAGCGTCAATTAAAAACACTTTGGACAAGTAGTAATGCATCAAGACACTGGTGTAATACCATGCATGTAAAATGACAGTCACCGAATAGATAACGTAATAAACGTATACGCACCTAACAGCTGTCAAGCCTGCGGCTTAAGATCGAATGTTTGTACAAAATACTGGTAATAATTTCTACGACTATTGCCATGCGCGACCTTCCTATTGTCGAAATCGGCTCAAGGTTCCGGCCGGTGCTAAAGGGACGTTTTGGCTGAGTAAGCCCATCAGCATTGTTCCAGGAAAAGAAACACCCTTCAGCCATATCCAAAGAGAATTTCAAAATGTTACTGCTAAAAGATATTGACAGGCGTTACGTAGGCGGCTTCTCTGTGTGGCAAAAATTTTAAATTTAAAATTACAGTACGCAATTGCATGTCTATATATTTGCGTACAAAATATGATATGAATAAATAGACAAAAGGGTACTTGGTAGTAATGGCTGTATTTTGTGTTTATTTACATGTCATATATATATATATATATATATATATAAATGATTTACAAATTAAAATAAATAGTACAGGGATTTATTATCCCTGCATTGATGTCATTACTTTCGTCCCTTCGACTTGCAGTTTTATCTGAGTAATAGTAATTATCATTGTTATAAAGTAGTTATGATCGTTCTTAATATTTGTTGACGTTGTGCTGTTGACCTGCCGAAGGTGGAGTAACCTTACTGTTTCTCTTTACGCATTGGCTGGCTTTGATTTTTCTCTGTAATCTTCGATCGATTCGAGAGACGGTGTTCAAGTGCATGCAGTATTACTTTTGCGTTTAGTTCATTTCAATATGTATATATTATTACAGTACGACTGTGTTACATGTCACATTCATTGCAAACACGAAGAGTAAAAAAATCACCAGCGCATCCGCATCAGTTGTATACGTGTTCAATATACAACTAATGTGCTTGTATACGGCTTAGAAATCATGGTGTACACATGAACAAATTTAGGCTGCTCTATTCGACGTCAGCGTTACCGTACCTAGAACAGAGAGTTTTTATTTCTATCGCAAGAAGGACCAACAGAAGAAAAGAAAAACGTAATTTTATATGAATCATGTTTTCTCTGTTACACGAGCACTCTGGTGGTATATTGATGTTTTTTTTTTCTCGATAAACAGCGGCTAAGCGAAAAACGCTCTCGATTTAAATTAACGCATCGTTAAAAACAATTATAATCGATTTATGGAAAAGTTCATCCGGTGACAGGGCCCGGTACATCCTCACATTCGTATGTTACATCATCCAAAATCCTGCGGAATAGAGTTCACGACTTCAGATTTCTTAAAGCAATATTCCGCGACAACGTGTACCGCTGCCGCTGCCGCTGCCGCTGCTGCTGCTGCTATAGTTCAAAGTTTCAGTTTTGAATTAATCAGTACCTATAATGCTTTTGGGACCTTTGTCCATTGTCTTGTAGGCTTCTCAGATATCTTATTATTAATTAAACTACGTGAAGAAAAAACACGCGGAAAATTAAAAAGCGAAGGACGAACCAACGAAGGAAGCTGAGTCCGATCATGTTTTTTAAAGAACCAGCTGCCAAAACTTAAGGTCGGCACAGGGAGTTTAAAATGATAGCCGTTAGGTACGAAAGTATGAACAGAGTACACAGATCGCTAGAAGGAAGACTTCTACAACGAGAAATTCATACTATATATAGTTACGTAAACGAATCAGACGGTTGGTTATGTTAGATCTATTTTATACCCATCGAATCATCTGCGTGGTAAAATGAAAAGCCTGATTTTTTCTCTTGCAAGTGTCTGTCTGAGTGGCTCTATCTGTGTACATCGAGTGGTGTCCGAATATGATTTCTTACATACTTAGCCCATTTCTCTTAACACATTATTTTTCTCGTTTTAAAGGCATCCTTCAGCCTGCTCTCCTGTTAGCATTCTCACCTTAGAAAGTCATCTCTCTCTCATCAGCCTTTTTAGCTATCTGTTCTTTGTCAGCCATGCCTGTATCGCCTAAATTTGTTTATTTGTGGTTGATGATATGTTTATTGACAAGTAATTTTAACTTGTTACCGGCCATTTTACTTAATAGCAAACGGTATCTACGAACTATCTATTGCCCGTAGTACTGTTCAGTGCTAATTGATGGCTTATTATAGTCATTTTCTTCTTGACCCTCCTCATTATCATACTAAGTATATCTTTCAGTCATTTTTTTTTATTATTATTGTCATAATATTCATTATATGTTACCTTAAATCATTAATGTTCGTTCATTGATCGTATTGTTACGCTTTGACTGTTCCCATTTGTATTTCTCTCATTCATTCTTTTGTCACCATTTGCATGAATATATATATTCTTGTCTCGTGACAAATTATTACGAGCACTATGATTTTTTCTTATAAATAGTATTTATTCATAGACGTTATTATTTGATATTTTGTGTTATTTTCATTTACCTAAAGCATGTATCTTCCGTTAATAGACCACAAATGATATCGCGTAACATAAAAAGGAAATTTGGGATTTTGCGAGCTCTCTTGCGCAACTTACGGATCCATGCGCCAACACAAGAGCTGTCGATCGAACTGTTGTATCTATCGCCTCGTTTACGTAGTAAAACTTAAAAGAGACGACGCAACTTAAAACTCTCCGATCGAGAAACCCATCAATGTACTAATTGGAATCTATAGTACGTGCTCGCCTGTGAGGACTTCGCACTTCGTAAAACCAAACACAAAGCATACGATTTTGGCCTTTTCTGACGTTATATATATATATATTTCCTTAGTCTGTACGTCGCAATTTATTTACATACAATATTAATACAATTATTGTTTGTTTGACATACATTTCTATTAATAGAATTGTTGTTCTCTTCATTTTGATATCTTACGTATTTTCCATCACTACTGGCCTTATCATAACCATATCATCATTGACCATTTGTTGTCGACACCGGTTATAGTGGTAGGTCGCGTCGATTTGAATTATATGTGGTAATTACCTTAGCGATTATCCAGTAGATATATTATGCTACAAGCTCTGACATTTCTCAATTCGGCGAGGTTTCTGCGTTGACATGTAGTGTTCGTCGCGGTTCGATCCACAGGCTTTTCTTTGGGCCTAGGAAAAAGAGCCTAATATATAGACCGATAGAGACGAGTGTGTTTCACCATTGTAACTTGTCGCCAGCTTCGCTCACATTTTCAGACAGCTTTTATTTGTTATTTTAACAACTTCCATGAGGGGAACTCAAGTAGTTTGTGACATAAATCACTTATCTGCTCATTTAATTTCCTAACATTGACGAACTCTTGCATAAGTCATTTATTATTATCATACGAAATGTGGTACCTTTCTACCATCTTACAAAAACAATCGTTACTCGTTTGTTTACGTATGGAACTTCCTTGATCCCGTTTGTCGAGCGTGATAAGAGTTGTCTTTCTATGACATCTCAGTTTTGCACACTTTTCTAAAGTCTGCCTTGCAATGAATATATGTTCAAGTTGTTTACCAACCAAGGTTCGTTTAGGCTCATCTTGTTTGAATACTGCTGTTAATACTTAGTCTCTTTTTCTTCATGCATCTTCATCCTCCCCGTTCCCACCGTTCGTTGCGATCCAGGTTTTCATTCGGCCAAAAAAATTCACATGAATTAATAATCATACATTTTCGCATCACATTTATACAAATAGCACGTGCTTATGTGCTGAAATTATTATTACAGGAGAAAATCAGTACACACGCAAAAAAATATACAGACCTATTTACACAACACAACACAACAAAATCGTCTGCTTATGTCTGTCTGTTTACTACCTCATTATTTTCCATGTGATTTTTCAAAACATGCATTTCACGACATTTACGTCGTCGGCACGTTTCCCACATTCGGCCTGTAGTGATCATCTCCGTTTGCGGTCAATGTTAGTTTGATTTTGTGTCGGTAGTTCAAATATATCCTTTTTGTCGACATATACGCATTAAGACGACTAATAATTTCCAGAATCAACCCATATGGGCCATATTTCTCACTGTGCGCAATCACTCATTCAAATGGTTTTGCTAATGTAGGGGAGTATGCAGGTCTTGTTGTTGTTGACACACTGACGAGCTGGAAAATCAAGATAAAACCGAATAAAATAAAAAAAAAATCTATAAAATAGAAAAGTAGCAAATAATGAAAAAATATCTTTCTGCGTTTCACTGATTCGCTTTCATAGGAATTTCGATGGGGCTATGGCATGTGTTTGACGAAAGTTAGTGCGGCTTGCGCTCATGTGTACAATGTGGTTATTTTCTCTTATCTTTTGCATCATGATGTTACTATGACTGATGGTTTCCGTCTCTCATTCTGTCGTACTTTTATTTTCAATAATCTAACATACGACTGTCGTATCCGTGAACCTATGTTTTTGCGCACATACCCTACAAATGTAATAGGTCTGTAATCGAGTGTGTATGCGTGTCTGTGTGTGTGTGTGTGTGTGTGATTTATTTGTGCAAATATGTAGAACACCTGCACAGCGTTGTTACGTTCTTTTGTAAGCTTATGGGATGGTCTTGGTGTCGTGGCCAGAGGTTGTCGGTGTTATGAGCTATGGCTCACTGTTAGCTCTGCTCACAGGGTGGCGTTGATGGACACAGGATCAGCTTAACCTAGTCTCACTTAAGAGCGTCAAACTTCATTTGCTCCGGCACACAGTCATACAGGTACCGATAGCTCATTGAGCATCGGTCGAGGTTCAGCGCTAATTGCTTCTGTCTAGCCCGTTTTTTCATCACCATTGTCTTTTCTTAACTAACCAGTTTAAACTATAAACACCGTGCATACACCTTAGGGACACAAACATATTTACGCACAAGGTACACACAGTTATAGGCGAAAACCTATTCGATACATCCCTACTACATCAGCCACGTCCTTATTAACGTTTCGACGTTACGCTGTTTTCCCCTTGATTAGCACAACTGCTCCACCTAGCAGCAATCAGTAGATACAAAAATTAACTGAGAACTTAATTTTCATAGCCCCAATGTCAACCAAAAAGTATACGTTCCATTCTTTAAAGCAACTTTCACTCGATACGAGCCACCCACAGGTGTCACTTTATCTTACAGTACTGAGCGAAGTTGGCTATTGTTAATTCACTGTTATATGTTAATGGAAATGATTTTGCCATATTTGTTAGAGACGAACAGTGCACTAGCGCTTTTACGAAAAGTAGCTGCGAATGGTCGTTTCGAAATTGTGTTCATTTGAAGCGATGCTAACAAAAGAGGATATACCTCACGAGGTCTTAACTTCGCTTTTGGAGCAGCTCACATGGCGGTTTTACGTCGTGTCGGTCACAACCAAGATTTAAGTGTTAAGAGTGTTAAGGTAAATGTGCACATACGAGGCCTAGGCTCCACTGAGACGAAATAATTCAAACAAATTTAATCAGCTATTAATAATTAGCTCGTCTTACTTGCATTACCTAGCAAAAGAGAGAATCAGTCAATGTTGCAGTCTTACGAGATCGTTAGCTACAGAAGCGCACAATACAAAATCCTAACTATAACCCTTTGAAGGCTTATAGCAGTAATGCAGATAATTCTCGCAATTATATAAAATTAAAAAAAAATAGATAGAAAATCTAGTTGGCCTTTGAAAACGACGGGAAATGAAGGGGAGCGAACTTAGACAAAATTAGGCTATTCCGTCTGCTGTAGAAGGTACAAGCTAAATGTACGGTCAGTGTTCAATTTGGACCTTCTTTCCGTTAGTAAAGATCAGCTTGAATTCTCTCATTTGAGGTGGGCTTCGTATAAGAAAATATTCGGGCAAAATGACAGTCGTTTGCCCACAGCACTCGTAACGATTGCGCTCTTGCAGTGAGGCGCCATTACGCAAAAGTAATCAGTTTGTGTACAGATGACTTCGGATGAGATGGTTTTATCGATCGACGCAAAAATTGTGTTATTTAAAAATACAGATATTGTGGAATTTGGTGATTTTTTTCATAAGAAGTATGTGTATGTGTGTACGAGTTAGGGTGTGACGAACAATACAAAAGTACAAAAGTCTAGTTTGTGTTATATTAGTTAATGTTGATATTAGTAGTATTACGGTAGTAGCAGTAGACACATACATAGAGGAGCTTCCCGATCCTGAGCCGCGCATGAGTGCGCCCACCCGCGTTTGCGAGAGCCTCCCTACCGTTGATCCCCTACAGCCAGACGCATATCTTATTACCCCATAAGCATATCTTATGTGTACGTGTTTTTATCGTTTGTCTGACTACTTCGTCAATGTTGTTTTGTCTCACTTGGTGTTGTTGCTACCGCTAGTACTATGCATGTGAAATACGATGTATTCGACGGCCTAGTCACTCATCGATAACCCATTCAATTCTCCAGTCTCCGGCAAACTTCGACGCAAATTCTCGATAGCTATCTACCGCATCCGTCTCATTGTTACACATTGAAGCTCAGCGAATAATTCCTGGGCTTGAGGATTTTTGCCAAGACATTTAAGCAGGCCATCACAATGTTTACCATACTTATACCATGTTCTGCGGTACAACAAACGGTTTGTCCATTTTTCTATTTGTGATTGATATAATTTCGGTACTACCCCCTATCTTTCCCGCCTCTGCGTGTCGCTTTATGGTTTCGACACCCTCATATCAACGCCACCCATGCGTTTGTCAGCTGATCGGCACCGCACTCGAGTACTAGTATTTCCATGCATCACAAACTTAACCGTCCTATTAAACGCAAAGCTAAATAATTGGCTACTTCGATCCAAATCCATATTATCGGCATCCATCTCGACTTTTCGACATTTCTTCACACAGCACGGACTTCAAATCCATTTCGCCGTCTGCGTCGGCATCACCCGGTCGACTTCTGCACTGGTCAGTATATGTAAATATGCATGAGTGCTGCGTACATATCGTACACATTAATTAATTGAAATTAAGCAATTGTTATTATTACCTAGTCGTTCTTATACTTTCTATCGTAATTATTGCCGTGCTTCTAGAGATGAGGAATTCTGTTCTACATACATATATAGAAGCGTATACAGCTGTCAATGCGGGAGAATCAATTGTCGTTGACATTGAAAAATCACATGACACTCTCACTCTCAAAATGATATGAATGATCTGTGCTGTGAGGTCAGTCGACAAGATCAGTTGTTGCCTTCAAGACGAAATCATAGTCAAATAGTCCATGCAGCTGCATGACGAAGAGTTTTCCTATTCATACCGCTGAGAAATTCGCCCAGGGTCGCCGGAGACAAACCTGAAACGATCGATTAGAGCGTAATTGTGGTCGGCCGCTAATGCAAATACGTCCTGTACGGATGGCACCATGGAGGTTAAGCCAAGCGAACGCTACGCTGTCCCTCACCGATCGAGGTTAGAGATCGTCGATAAGAACGTCGCTTTTCTTGTTACAGCAGAGCGACTAAATTATATCTGTCTGATACAGACGAGGCTGTCAACGCTACTTTCGGTTTTGTTGCGTAGTTCTGTTATCAGTTTCGATCAGAACAGTGTCTTGTTGATGCGCTGTCACTAGTATTTCATATCATATATATTGGTTGTTGGTTTTACTTATGCTTGCTGCTTCGTCGTTTGTTGTTTGTCGATCAGTTCATATCAAACAAACTGGTTAATATTATAGTAGTAATACATGAAGATATATAAACAAAACTTCGTCGTTATCAGCGGCGACCCAGAGTGTATCCTCGCAGATGTGTGCTATTAGCGCTCTGGCCGTTTACTGACGCTAAACGTTTCAGCTGGTGAAATGGTCGAAGCTTGAGAGGTAGTCAAGCAATGCTCGATAGCAGAACTGGTATTGATCTTCGGTTTGTACCATTGCCGGACGCTGCGTTCGTAGCATCCGGACAGTAGAGAACAGATCCACCTGACTCTCACACTGCAGCCGCTCGAGAGCGATGCTCAAGGCGATAAATGTTCCAGTGCGACCTACACCTGCCGAGCAGTGAACCGTGATTGGGCCCTCCTGGCCGAATTGTTCTTTGGTCTTGTGTACCTATAATTCAGTGTGTTTACATAGAAGACAAAGAGAACGGATGATCACATATAATTGCCTGCTAGCCATGAACGAGCTAGTCGGATTAAAATTGTTAGGAATACAGATTTAAGTACGAAATGCTCTTTTAAAACAAAGAGAATCACGGTCGGAGCCTTGTATAAGCCTTGGATATAGCATAAACAGCATTAACCTGTATTTTGCCCGTAATTAAGGTTGGTGACTTACAGAACTCGAGACCACAGCAAGTCGGTATTCTACCCCTATAGACTAATATTCTACTGGAAACTGATAACATGCATAAACTGAATGATGAGGAAATAATTGACGTTATGCACCTGACTAATGAGATCGATATAACCCTCGGCGTCCTTAGGGACTCCCTGCTCAGGCCAGTCAGTGAAGTGGAACTGGCGCACGGTGCGGGATTGTCCGTCGCGGGCGTCGGTCACCTTGAATTCCCGCATTACATACGAGGGCATGTTGTACTCCGTGATGGGGTCCACAACGTAGTAGAGATACCTTTGTGAACGCTCACTCGGCCAGTACGCATGGCACTTTTCCCGCCCCATCTCCTGCAGCTTGGTGAGCATAACAATGATATTCGAGTTGTGTTCCCAGATCATCCTCCAGAAGTCTTCCGTTGTTTCGGCCATCGGGCCCTGTGCGGCAATGTAGGCGTTTTTATAGCGGTAACCATCAACAAAGCTGGCATTAATATAATCGCTCCCGTCAGCGCCCCTGAGCGGCTGTAAACACACTCTGCTAGCCTCGTACGGCAAAATGTTCATTAGCCGATTTTTGAACTTGTTCATCGGAAGGTTGGCCGATATGAACTTAGCGTTGTGGATCTGCATCTCATTTAGTTGACGGAACTCTGCTTCAAGTTTTGTTGATCCATCAACGTTCTGCGTCAGCAACATGTTGACATGCTGATAAAGCTGGTGGCTCGACACCTCCGTGTGACCCGCCATGACAGCTTCAAGGATAGCGTCATGGATGAAGATGTACTGGTCCTCAGTTTGGACCATGTAGTTACGTTGGGCTCGTAGACACGTTGTGTGCCCATAGATGTCAACGGTGTCCTCGTGGCGCAGCCTCTGTAACATAGAGTCGATGACGGTGTAGCACCCGGTACGGCCGACTCCGGCGCTGCAGTGCACGATCAGAGGTCCAGCGCCCTGCGGGTTCAGCTGGTTAACCCGCCTCAGGAACATGAGGAATGGCGTAGGATGGTCGGGCACGCCATGATCGGGCCATGCGGTGAACTGCAGCTGCTTGATTTCACGCATTTCAAGAAAGCCATCACGGCGCAGGCTTAGGGTGCGCACACAATAGGTGGCTAACTCACTCACGTCCTCGAGAGTCACCTCTATCACCCCATAACGTTCACTACCTCTGCTGGGCCAATACTGATCACACTTCACTCGGGTTCGTTCCTCCAGCCTAGTCATCATGACTACGGTAGCAGATTGTTGTTCCCATACCATCCTCCAAAAGTCGCCGATAGTCTCTTGTAGGGGACCCTGCGTAGCGATATAGGCGTTCTGCCGTCGGTACCTATTGAACAGTCATATAGAGGTGAGAAGAAGAGCAATATATGGATGTACGTAATAATGCTTATTGATTATTTTGCTATATTAATAGGCGTCGGTGGATAAAGGCGGTCCTATACTGTTGTACACTCTGTACTTTATAATAACGCAGTTACCATATTCAACTTCCTTTCATGTTAATTAATGTCATATCATATACACCTGCACACGTAGTGTATACAAATAGATATGCCCTTTGATAAATATTATTCCACCGAGATATAATACAATCCAGAGAGGTTGCAATAGAGGGGATGGTTATGGGATTTGTTATGAAGAGTGAATAGTTTATGATATTTAATAAATAATGTTTCTATTACTAAACAATTTTTTAAAAATATTTGATAAAGATAAAATATTTAATAACCTATAGTGCGCTTTTTAGGGTAATGCCGTAGAACCTCACTATTTTCGAATTACATAAACCTTGCATGCACCCATATATCAGAGAGGTTTACGTAAGCAACTCTCACGTAACGAACATCTATGCGCTGTACCAACCCGTCACAATAATTGGCGTTAATATAGTCTGACCCTTGAATGCCCGGTAACGGCTCGAGTACCACTCTCGAGTGGTCGTACGCAATGACGTTGGCGTAGCGGTTTTTCGGCTTGTTGATCTCCGAGATCGAGTTGTCCCAGGTGAACTGCTGTCCGGGATCGATGCTTTCGTACTCTTGCGAGAAGGCGAGGTTGTCGTTGGCCTTCAGGCGCTCTATGTGTTGTGCGAGTTCTGTCACCGGAATCGGTGGATGACCCTGCATACCGGGAGTCTGCATACGACGCAGCTCGAGGGGATCAGCGCCAACAGCGCCATTGATACCCGCCCCATAATCGCCGGCCACATCGCCCATCGAGCGGCTACCATTCGGCTGAAGCAACTTCATGGTGGTTTCGTTATTGGCTGGCCCGTTACCGTTGCAGCTGGGGGTCTTGGACTGAACGAAGCCCCGCCTTCGCTTGGCGAGAATGAAGAACAGAGTGAGGGTGGCTGCCAGCAAAATGATGATTAGCACGGGCCCGATAATCCACCCGACGTCGCCGTGGCTGGTCGGACGCGGCTGGACGGCGGGGTTCTGCGTGGGATTGCGGGAATAGTGTGTCATTACGTCCAGTCCGAGGTCCTGCGAAAACGGGCTGCTAGTGACTAAGTTCTTCTGCGGTGCGTCGACTACGGCACGAACGAATATCCTGTAGCGGCGATATGTGTGCAGTTTGCGATTGCGAAAGCCACCATAGATCTTTCCATCACCCAAGGGGAACTCTTGGGGCATCGCCAGTCTCAAAAACTTGGCAGCGATGTACGCTGTATCCTCCTCATTGTTTACAACGTTTACGAGCTGGGAAGTGTATGAAAACAATTATAAACAACAGAGACCGATGAATGAATACTATTAAGTTACTAATCTAGAACTAGCTGAACGCATTTTATTTCGAATTACATTTTTCTTGAAGTGTTCATAAGGCATTTGTCTGTTTGCTCCCGTTATGATGCTATTCGTGTTCTCCAGTCCAGCTGGAATGCAATGAATCTGTCTAGTACTAGAAGCCATGGGTAATAAGCATGCGTAATAGTTTATCAAGTAAACATGCACGACATGTTTGCTTGCCGCTGAATACTCACGTCTTCGATTCGGTAATCATCGGGTTCCTTGATAGCCATTTCAGCGGGCACAACCACCAAGAAGTAGTGCTTGATAGGACCGAACTCTTCCGACGCCTGGGGCAGTACTACTAATATCTCATGGTTCTGTGTTGGACCCAGAGAGTCGGGTTTAACTAAAGGTTTGGGCGCTGCCATGGCTGTGGTTACGGAAATTTTTGCTGCAGGTCTGTACGAACCGTTCCTTGCGATTGCCGTCACATTTACTTTGTACGTAGTGAACGGCATTAGAGTCTCTATGAAATCAAAACAACAATAATAAATGTTATCTTTAACCGCGTAGGGTAAGTCTACGTATGCTTATGTACTTATGTCTTGAGCTATATTATTGTGATCTCCGATGAAGGCCTGTACTCGTAAGTGAATTTTTCAGCTTATGTCTCGGTGAAAGACAGCCGCAATCTTACCCTGAACAATGTTTGTATTTCAACTCACCAATAGAGTAGTTTGTCGACCCCGCATCGAGCAAGACGTTTTGTGCCGGAATCGGCAATTCCTGCAACACGCCTTGGCTGTCTACAAACTCCTTTTGGGCTGAGTAACTGATGTTAAACTTGATATAGTCCAACCGGCTGGGTGGTCGCCAGGACAGAGAGAAGCCGTGGGTGGTGATGATGGAAGCGCGCAGCTGCGTAACAACATCAGTGGGGGACGTACGCACGGTGATTTGCTGCGACAACTTGCCAATCGTTACGTCGCTATAGGATGTTTTCTGAAAAGCGGCTACCCGAACGGCATACACCGTATCCCGCTCTAATCCAGTAATATCGGCTGACCATGTCAGGTAAGGAATGACTTTCTCGTCCCAATCATCAAGATCCTCCACCACTGTCTTTGTATAGAGAATCTTGTAGCCAAGAATGTCACCGAAATAGGGCACCTCGTCCCACCAAACTTCGAACGAGGCATCGCTCGTAGCGATAGCTTGGACATTAGTCGGCTCCGACGGGATATCACCCGGTGTGGCAACGATCACTTCCTTGGACCAAGGCCCGGCGCCCTTGTTTGTGCAGGCCTTAATTCGAAACACATATTCAGTACGTTCCTCCAGGCCCGAAAACACGGTGCGTGTCTTCGATGTGTTGCGGTCGTTGCCGGCAAAGTCGGAACCCCTCTTGCGAAACTCGATCATATAGTTGGCGATATAGCCGTTGCGGTGAGCCATCGGCGGAGCGTCCCAAGTTACCACAGCGGTGTCCGGGCTCTGAAGTCGAAACGTGATATTATACGGAGGGGCGGTTGGCTCCCCTTCGGGGGTGTTGATCCTTGAAATCGCTTCTTGGCCCCACCCGATCAGGTTGCGCGCTGCTAACCGGAACTCGTAGCGCGCGCCACGTGCTGGAAGACCAAATAAAGATGATATGAGTAGTGCGATGAGTATCGTAAAATTATATGAATAGAACTCCAGTGATTGCAAGTGTACTCGAACAGCACTGTCTACTGGTGGCCAAATACGTGATGTATTGTAACGTGATGGTATACAACGGAGCGCTTATATGTGTACATAGATGTTTCGACGTTCCTTTACGTACAAAGGTTTTCTACAGTAATCTGGTACTCATTGTGCGTGAACGTGGTCTCCTCAAGGGGTTCCCCATCCATGGGCCCGTAGCGAAGACGGTACATTTGCAGCTCCCCATACGTGTGCGAAGGTCTCTGCCAAGCGAGTTCAACACGAAGTTTGTTATCTTCCGTCGTTTTAACTGTTGCCTTGAGCTCCGGTTTGGTGGGCACACCTCCGTGTGTAGTTGCTGTTTTGGGTCGGCTGCGCATGCCGTCGCCCTTCCGGGTAACTGCTGCCACCTAAAAAGCGTTTTGGAAACAGATACCGTTATTCATCACTTTGTTATTATTTAGGTATACAACTTTTTCAGAAAAGGATAAACACCTAACGGAGCGCCGATTGATTGAACCGTATATAGTTGATCCGTTTGAGATTACCAGCGATAATAATTGGTAATAAATGGTTGTATACAATCATTCTCACGTCAACTCACTCAGACCTAAAATTTACTTTTAGTATGTCATATTACAGTGTTAGTACGTATTAGGCGTTTTTATACGGCAACGGTTTTATCATTGCAGCACTCTTTTTCATCTGGGGAACACGAATAAGCTACGTTGTAGTTACATACATAAGACAATATTACGCATTACACAAACGTAAATATGTAATGAAATCCCTCCACCTGTAGGCACTGCAAAGCAGGCTTGTCATAGGGCCTATACCGTGAATCCGTGAGTTTAATTGCCTTCTGTGGATAATAACCATTGTATGACAAAAGTATGGCCAAGTCCCAAGGGCCAAACAATTTCCTTTTCTGTCCAATATTTTCTCTAAGACTTTATGGCTTGCACGAAAACTCGTTGCCCGTGTGCGCATGACGAACGTTACGTGCTGAAAGTCAATGCTGACTGGCGCTATGAAAAACCCTAATAATTATGGCCGGTGGGTATGTATGTATACAAAAATACATAAACAATGTTTTCATAATAAGAATTTAAAATATTTGTGTGTGTAAAAGCGTCCAAATGAGTACGTCGAGGTTCACAAATATATACATCTCGATCCTTATATAAAGCATACTGTCGGCGTTGTTTTTGGCTAACTATATCTGTGCCGCAGTGGACGTTAGTTAAAATTCCTAGCCCAAAAGATCTAACGTTTAATAAATTGGTTCATATCTGGTGTATACATATAAAATACTTAATTAACAGTTGAGTTCCAGCTGTACGTTTTTGCTCGGTATTGTTTACCCCGTTGTTTGTTCATTCCGTTAGGTAATGAAGGCCGGAACCTATAATAGCATACAACTAAAGGCGCGGAATTACCTGGATGCTGTATTCTGTGTCCGGTTGAAGATCAGTGATATTAAACGTCTCTGCGTTCTCATCGGCGACGTCGTATCGAAGTGGTTCTCCGACCATATCTCCAGCTTTGTTGACTTCTTGAACGTGTATCTGGAAGCCCCGGATCAGGCCGTGTCGGTCGCGGTTTGAAGGAGGCTTCCAGTTGACCGAAATGGCCGTACTGTTAAGCGGCGACAGCTTCACGTTTCGTGGTTCGCCAGGGACTATGTAAGTATAATGGCGATAAACGGAATAAGTAGAGCCATCGTAATGAGCACAGGCAGGAAACATATCGATGAGCCCACACAGAATAATAAACAAACCGGAGAAGAGTAGATTATATGTTAGAGATTCGCTAGACTTGTTAGGGAGTGCTTTTCAAAGTTGCTCAAGCGAGATGGTGTGGAACGATTAGCACGATCAGTTGAGCGTCAAAGAGCTATTACTGAAAATAGGAAGAACGGGTGATCTCATTTGTTTTAGGTATACCCGCATTGGACCATAAGCATTCTGTGCGTGTGTAACTTCAGATTATTACGTTACCCCTCTGAGAAAATAGCCTGTGTCAAAATATTTTGCCTACAAGATGTCTTACAAGGTAAAAATAAAGTCGAGTAGTAATTAAGTAGAAAACTGTCCATAAAGGTTTTTGCCATTAGTAAAAATAAATCAACGGGAACATGTGTCGAAATATTGTATAGTCATGTCAATTTCGAATATCTGGCGTCGAGTCAAGAAGGCAGCAAAGAAAAGCTGAGCGGAAAAACAATGCCTAGGTTATAGGTAAAGCGATTTTCACAAGACAAAAGATAAATGTTTAAAGCGAAAGACGAAAGAAAAAGGAAAGCAAGAAGGAAAACAGTTCACTGCAAGCACTTCGAGAGACGCGGGCTTCGATGCGTTCGAATTGCTTGCAAAAAGAAAAGCAAAGACCATGTAAGAAGACGAAACGCAAGCAAAACCATCGTATTCAAATGCGCACCAAATTGTCGTACTACCAAATCGCAGGCAGCAACGTGAACGAAGCGCATAAAATGTGACTTGTCCTCCATACCGCAACTCAGTCATTGAAGTCGGCATGGCGCGTGACACTTGTAAATAAAATCCTTGTGCGACATATGGTTAAAAGTTGTGTAAAATGTCATGCAACGTGCAGCATTCAATATTAATTAGTTTAGGTAGATAACCAGCGCACTGAGGCGACTGGCTCACCGAAAAGAAGAAGGGAGGGCAGGAAAAGTCGGCACCCGAGCAAGCTCTGGGGAAGGTTCTGGGAGATGCAAATCGGCGTTTACGAAAATGCTGTCGATCGCCGTACCATCGCCCAAGATTGAGGAAGAAGGTCGACCCAGCTAGCTAACCCAGGTCACCAAAACCACGCCAAGAAAAGTCGTCCGCTCGATCCCCCGTATCCGTTAAAGTCGACAAGAGGGACAGAGCGATTCGACGAACGGTTTGTATCCTGTCCAAATAGACAGTTCCGAAGCCGCAGAAACGCCACACACATGTGCCGTTAGTGGCCGGAAAAGCACATAGATTTTGTCCGTCGATGGAACGACAGGCCGCGCGTGTTTTTGTTAGTCGATCGGAAGAAAAAGTAGTGCCATCACCAAAGATTTATTTGTTTGTCTGCCAAGCGTCACAGGCTGTTCTGAGCACCCGATATCAGCAGCAGAAGATTGACGGCAGTAAAGATTAATCAATATGGCCAGTCAGTAGTGGTTATTGTTGACGAGCAGAAGTTGTTGTTGTTGTTGTTGCTACTGCTGCTGCTGCTGTTGTTGTTGTTGGTGGTGGTGGTGGTGATGATGATGATGATATGGTTAATAGGGTGGCGTACGATAAATTCGATTTACGCGCCTCCCGTCAGAAGCCTACCGTCTTCGTCGGTGGTAACCATGATCTCCCTAGAAGGCGGGCCATCGCCAACAGCTGTGCCGGCCATGATCCAAAAGCGGTACGGGCTCCATTTGTCGAGGCCGGAGACCTCAACTGACGTCTCATCGGGCTTAACCTGCAGTTCTTTTGTCGGCTCAGCTTCTTGCTTCCTGTCGTTGATCTTCTGGTAACGGATCTTGTAGTAGGTGACAGGGACAGTGTTAGACGCGCGACTCATTACGGGCGGAGCCTGCCAGCTGATTCGAACGGCCTGCGAGTTGACCGGCATACCGACGATGTCCTCGAGCGGATCTCCGATAACTAGCGCGGAACGGCGAAGGAGAATGCAAGCTCAGGTCATCATGCATGTACCCTCTTTACTACTGGTAAGTAAATTGACAAACTGAACAACTACGAAAATAACACTGATGTTGTTGGCAACAACTGCGATTATCTACTGGTCACTTTCAGGCTCACAATGGACCTCCAACTTATATAGCAGGAGTCCATTAATAGTGCGTGAAATTATATTGGCCTTGGACAAGATACCGTATGAGCCATATGGGACATTCTATATAGCTTAATGATCAGTAGATAACGTAGTTCAGACCAGATTACTGGACGCGTGCGATCTGCAATTCATAGGTCTCAAACGGACGTCTCCAAACATCAAACACTGGTTTCGGGTTTTTTTTTTTGCTTTATATCAAATGGAGCAGGTTTTAACGAAAAAAAAGAATGACAGAATAATCAGAAACTAAAATGCTCATTTGTTGTGCACTCCGATCCAAGGTCGAAGGTTAACTTTTGTCTCGAAGCATATTTAGGTGCAAGGGATGAATAAGGGATGGGTGTCTTAGCGGTATTCTGGTGTTCTTGAAAAGGAGCTTCTCTTGGCGAGCGAGCTTCGCAATACTTTTTTTTTTCATGATCATAGCAGAAATCTCGATATCGGACAAATTTTCTCAATAGTAAAGGTTACTATCAATTACACAAATGCGCGTAAATCCTAAAGTAGTAACATGAAAGGTAAGATCTTACAGTAATTATTTAATAAATACATATATAGTTCAAGTGTTAACTCGCATTCTGCAGACTGCAGAGAAATAGAAACGTTTGGTCTTCTTTCTGTTTCTACTTTCGTTACCAACGATCATTATCACCACAATCCACGCGAAATAATCGTCACCGCAGTCGGTGGTCGGGCCGCAATCGGCGCTGGAATTGTCTGTTATTGTCGTTATGACGTTTCTTTTTAGTAGGACGTACCATACTGCTCCGTCCTGACAGGAAAGGCCGGGGTAGCAGCCCCTTCCCCGGCTCGCGAGCGTGCCGCCACCCAGACATAATAGATTGTGTCAGGATACAGGTTGTCGAGTGTATACGTCTCAACGTCGCCGATCTCCTTGTGTTCCTCGTTTTGTGAGTAGGTGTCGTTCCAGTATATGACATAACCGACGATGTTGTCAGCCGAGTAGGCGGGACGCGTCCAGTTCAGCTGCACAGTGGTCGCACCGGTGGCCGTTACCTTTAATTGGCTAGGCTGGGTAGGCACCCCTTGCTGGAGCTTGACTTGAATCGGCGGCGAAGCCGGCCCCATACCACGTCCAGTGAACGCCTTTACCTATAAAAAAAAAAGGACAGAAAAAAGGGGCGGAAGCATCAACTTTAATAATGAATCGAAGGGGGGCGAATCAAAATGAAATGCATTCATCTTTGTTACTTATATGTTACAGAGCAATACATATGAGCTAACTTTACGTAGATATAGATACCTAAGTTTAGATACCCGCTAGTACCAGCGACCCTTGGAATTGTTGATGTTAAGTAAATTGGTTTGATGTTAGGTAGATGAACATTCACCATGATGCTAATTCTAGCTATAACAACCATTGAAAAACAGCGATTAGGATTGAGACTAGCATCTGAATGTCACCTATGATATATCGGCGGAGGGTAAACGTATATTGTGATTCACGTGGACCATGCAAAATGTTCTACAAATGTGTCTAACATTTACATTTTGTATTTAAAAGCGTAATAGAATCACACTATAAACAGTCGTTTGTACACACACAGATAACCATGGAGGAATTTCTGAAACGAAACCTTTGGGAGTATTATAAAACGGTGACAACAGTATAATTCAAAAAAATTATTTATAGAATAAAATTTATTTATAGAATAAATTTTATAGAAAAAAGTTATTTATAGAATAAAAAATGTATGTAAAAAAGATTAACAAACTTTATTATAGTGTGTATTAATCTTAATATACTAAATTTAATAATAAAATAATAATAAGGTGAAACGATGATAAGTAATCACATTGTACGGTGCCCTGCAATAGAACAAACACGGCGGCATATCGGTTCATGACAAAAATTAAGCTGCCTTCGTTAATTCTGCGCTTACCGTTATTGTGTATGTCGCAAGTGGGGTGAGATTCGACAACGTCGTAAGTCGGCTCGAATCAACCTGATACTCGTGCCATGCCGTTTCCGGTAACGTGGGGTTCTTCGTATATAAGATTTTGTAGCCCATCACTTGGCCATTGGGCTCCTTGGGCGGGTCCCACTGCACCACTACAGTGCTGGAGCTCAGAGGTCTCGCGAGGACGTTCCTCGGTGCACTTCCAGGCTCTGCAATCATAATAATGAAATAAAAGGAAGCTTCTATTACAGACTGTGATATCTATATATACGCATGGCTAAGTACTGGCCAAACATTGGCCACTGCACTTTTGCCCGCTCATTTCGTAGGCTTGCATAACATTGGAAACGCGTTCGAACCGCACTCGTTCATTCGGCTACTCGATATAGTAGTCGTATTCCATATTTGAGTCAGCGGTCTGACGTCCGATAGTTTCGCTCAAGTAAATTACTCCCGGATGAGCTTCTGCTCGTTAGTCCGGTGAAGCATCAAGCTATTCTATCGTCATGCCCCTAAATGACCCCTAAAATGCCTGCGTCGTTCCCTATAACGTGGACGCTCAGCTCGCCGCGTCTATGAGCATTTACCTTAATTCCCAATAGATAAAATGCCTTAATGACTTCCCGTCTCAAGGTAACCTCCACTGGATAAACTCAAACTGCTGGAAGCCAGTCCCACTAGCATGGTTAGAATGGCCTTCTAACTTCCAGCCTCGCAGCAGTTATTCATATTTCTGAAAAGGGTAACGAGCGAATTGTGGACTGTGGGTAAGCTGCACGCGCTACCGTCAGTAGAAACATTCAAATTCAACGGAGTGGTGGCAAAGGAGATTCAGGATTCCTTGTCCACCATCCACCATTGCAGTACTGGCAGCCTTCTGAGCGGTCACCATCTCTCTTTCTTTCTTCGTAATTGATCCGCCAGACCACCATTACACCACTGTACATTGCCACCTTCAACTCAAACATCGAAACGGTCCTTTTCCAAGCATGTCGGCGTCGGGCCGTTCCATCCCTTTAACTTATTTTAATACTAATACAGTCACCATGATTAGTTCACGTAAGATATCTCTCGCTGACCCCCTCTTTTCATCTCACCCATCCAGTTTCATCCAAATTTTAACAATACTTAAACGCCTACCCATTTCGCTTGCAGCACAATTCGCCGCTCGTTCTGCGTTTCGGCGTACATCTATTCGGACAGCGGGGTAATTAAGGATGGTCGGAGTCCAGCCGTAGCATGGCCACTCCGACCACCCTGCAATGGACCTATTGAACCTGTTCCTTCTCCTGCTTTTCGAACTCAAACAATGGTTCCTCATTCGTGCTGGTCCCAAGTGGCGCCACGCCTCAAACAAAATGTATTCCCATCAGACCTTCATCCCATTTCCCTTACCGACCTCCGCCCACAAACACCTCGTAAGTCATTAGACCGTTTCGCTGCATCCTACTATTGGTAGCGGGGTTTCTCACATACTATATTGGTGTTCACATCACCCCCGAGCACCACCATTTTGTATCCCCGTCCAGACGAATGAGAGCTGGGCCACGCTAGAGCTCCTTGTGTGCCTGTCGACAAATTCTCGTCGGATGGTCTCACCCCTCTTTGATTTATCACTGGGCCTTCCTTCTTTGCCTGTGGAAAAGGAAAAAGAGCTCCCCACCTCATTTCCATACCATTGGCATCGGCGGCATAGGTACTACTCCAGGAGGCACTGTTCGCGACAGCAGCCATAGCGGTTCGGACTGAAGCCAGTCAAGACGTATTCCTCTTCATCTGTAGGGACTTAACTAGTTGCTGCTGATCAGTGGAAGACAACACATAGCAGTTAGCTTCACTACTCGTTTGTCGGTCTGGCTGCTCGTGTTCTTTCAACGGCTGCCTTCTTAGCTCTACGTCCTTAGCTCTCGACAACACGGTCTGCAGTGTTCTACGTCTGCGGCGTCGGTACCGGGTGATTCCTTTCACTAGCTCTTTTACAAAGCAGGTCCTTAGTAAGTAGAGCAGGCGAACCCGAGAAGATCATCACGAGACAAAAGACGACAACGTTGGTCATAATAACGATCGGTACATCGTCGTTATTGTCCTTGCGTAGTTATCATCAATTGTCTGCACTTAATGAATTGTGTGAATCCCCTTAGCAATATCGAATTGCTGCGCATGGCTGGCTGCCATCTGATATATGGGTAGAAATGCGGCATATAATACAATATATGTGTGGTATGGTAGAGTTATTATTAAGTAATTATCTATACTACACGATTCTAGTTGTGTTTTTCACTTACTGACTTGACGACGCATGTCCACTAGTGGAGGGTAGACAATCAAACGGTTCGCAAATGAAGGGTAAATACAGGTATACAGTTATAAGGAATACGTACATAACACGCAGCATTAGCTATGCAAATAGCTATAATAAGTATAACTGGTGATAAATGTGAAAGGTACGCATGGAATTACCAGAAATTTTACACTTCATCTATGTATCGTCTGTTGTGTCTAATTAATTCCTTTGTCTACACATGCGGCCTATCTATCTATCTATGAGCCATTTACAACATGGTTCTTAGTGTTTTGTGGTCCTGTAAGTCCGACGTCAGTGGGCAGCTTTCGTGCGTTTATATATGTGTCATTAATGTAGTTCCTACGCTAAGACCAAACAGAACTTACTTTGAACATTTTCTGCGTATGCAAAATGCAAAGGAGATAGGCAGTTTCGAAGGAAATGGCGCGACGTTTCCCAGTTCTAGATTTGCTAACGAAACCGTTTCCAGGCCTACAATTTCCTACCCAGTTTTTTGTCTTATCTGTGGGTCTAACCAACTGTTGTTTCAAGAATACTCGTAAACTACTTTGTTAGTCCCGTACTTTATTCCTATATTCTAACATGGCTATTTTGGATCGATTCTATGAAATTCAGTGCTTGTTTCCAATCTATAAGTACCTAAAAATGATTCAGTCTGTTTGAGTCTTTCTGATTCGCATAGGCACTGCAGACCAGCTAGGTTACGGTATAACCTCACTTTATTTACATGCGTTCGGGAATTAGCGCGGGAAAGCACGTTAACAAAGGAACAGCTAATGCAATTGTACGGCTGGCCTGCTTGGACGCGCTTGAAAACTATAAATGATCATCGATCTCTGGCCTTCTCTGGTAGAGAGTTCGGGCCGGACAAAGTGAAGCAGCAGTTTTGCGTAGCAGTAACGTAGGGTTCTGTACTGTGGTCCGCCTAAACTCGACAGGAGGCAACAAAGCGTGTAGCGTAAAGAAGCTGCGCCCCACGCTTTTTTACCCTTCTGTCTGACAAGACATGGAAATAAAACAACTGGTTCTTAAGCGACTCGACAGCGCGGTACTATTAGCCAACATTCATCGATTCTACTTACACAGACTCGTGCACACGAAAACAACAACAACAAAAGCAACAGCTAAGCATTCGTTGTATAGATACGTGACCCTCGCCACTATTCGTTTGCAGAGAAACCTGTTATCTACGTACGTATATATACGCGGGCCGTATTTTCATTAGGAGCCCAATCGAAAACAATCACTTACCATCGAGCGAACGCTGAATTAAATAACTCAGAAAAACAAAATTACCCCTGTCTCATATGATCATCTGTAGTCCTGTACAGTTGCACAAACTTACTTTTTCGTAAACTTCTATCAGTGCTTTTTAATCAAGGTACATGCCGAGCTTAAGGTAGAAGGTGAGGAAATCCATCGCTTCTATCTGCGTCCTCAAAAAACATTTACAGAACCAATTGCAAAAAATTACCGCAGAGAAACGGAAAAGGACGTGGGAGTGGGAAGGGACAGAAAGGGTATAAGACGTCAATTCGTTAGGGGAGAGAGCATTGCCCTACTGCTACTAAGACTGATACTGCTTATTACTAATGCTACTACTAGCATTGTACAACTATCGCACATGTTGCAATCGAACCGCGGCCCATCACACCGAAATACTAGACTGCTGTTTCGTGCTACCCTAGGATGAAGCATTCGAATTAATCTCGAAAACATCCGGGTCATGTATGGCAATGGAGAAAGACAAAGAGCCCTATGGCTGAATGTCTGATCTTCATTAGCCAGCCGCCATGTACCGTATATATTGTAGCGTGCACTTGTATAATAAGCTTTATATAAAAAAATGTGTGTCACAATGTGTGTCACAAACGTATTTCAGATGAATATGTATGCTTTGCGTAACTGTGGAACTTGAAGTAGTAATCGTAAATCGCCACAAAGTTCCACAGTTACGCAAATTTATAATGTTCAAGAAAGAGAAAAAAATATTTTCTGTTTAACTACATGTAGTAAAATAGAATGCTATGATAAAACGTGAGTGCATTCGTGGAGTCCTGGTAGGTAGCGTCACTGCTGTCGTACATTTTACGCAACACGAACGTGATACAATGTAATACTCCGTGTTATGAATGCATCCATGTTACAGTAAAGCCTTTTACATCACTGGGATCGTTTGCTTCGATGTTGATTTCTTTTCATTATCAGAGTTGTACAGCTTCATTATACTATTATCTTGCAAATGTACGCATAATTACTAACCATGCCGCCCTTAAGATAGATATAGAGTGCGTCGTACAAACTTCTTCGTGTCTATAGGACGTGTCAACTGTAGGACACCAATTTGCCTTTTTTTTTTCTCGATTTTGTTATGAAGTTGTTTATTGACTACATACCCGCTTCACCGGTGGTGACAATTACAGGATCAGAGGGTGAACCACGACCCAGGTCGTTCATGGCGATCACGTAAAATTCGTACTCCGTGTACGGCGCCAGGTCGCGAACATAGATGTTACTGCCGGTTACGCCCGAGATCTCGGAGAAGGCTGAATTCGCCCCGCGTGGCTTGTACTGCACGACGTAGTAGCGGATGTTCTCCGCTCCAGCGTCGTAGCTCCATGCGAGCCGCACTGAAGTAGTTGTCACCTCGGAGAATGACACAGACGAAGGGGGTTTCGGTAACGCTTGCACAACGATTGCCAGATGATGCTCAGCTGTGCCTAGTTTCGATTGAGCGACACATGTATAGTTGACCGACTCACGAATATTCTCTAACGTGAGGTTGTTCCTTCCTTCGGGGTATTGCTGTTTACCGGCAGGCGGTGGTAGGTCGTCACCGTCTGTGTAACGAAACTTCACGTAGGGCATCGGTGAACCCACGGCCGTACACGAGATGTTTAGCGAACCCCCAGGTGACACTTCGTAGCGTGCCTCGGGTGGAATTGAGAAATATGGCGGCACCCGACGAAGCTTGACGTAAAGAGTTGCCATAGGCGAGACCTGAGTACCGACACCATTTTCGGCCACGCACTCATAGTTACCTTGGTCCTCCTCCTGGGCATTGGAAATCTGTAGAGATCCGCCGTTGATGAGTTGATACCGCGGATTATTCAAATCAACAGGGACGTCGTTATGAAGCCACGAGATCGTCGGTTCGGGATCGCCTTCAGCGCGGCATGGCAAAATCGCACTACGATTCCTCTCAATACCCTGCATGTTTGGCAGCAGGCTGAATGAAGGAAAACCACGCGGTACGTTGTCCTCTTCCAGTACGTAGAGGGTGAATGAGGCTCGAACCGGCTCGCCGACACCGTTTTCAGCTAAGCATTCGTACGACGCATTGTCCTTTGCGACACGAACGGGATCGATGCGAAGTACTGATCCACCAGGAATGTTCTGAATCGAAAAGCGGGTCGTAGACACTCGGCGACCGCCTTTGCGCCATTCGATATGTGGCGCTGGTCGACCATCTGCCATACAGACGAATGATGCTACTTTATTGCTGATCACCGTCTGATCCTTTGGGAATACGTAAATTTGCGGCGTATCTGCTCAGATAAATAATAAACAAGTAATTCAGTACAAAAAAAAAGATACGAGTTAGTCGTAGTCAATTTCTAACAACTGAAATAAATTGTGATAGCTACGACAACAAAGCAATACAGCCATACAACGAACAGCAATTGATGTAGTAGCGAATGAAATGAGAATATAACAGTCATATGATAGAATAGTTAGAATGTGAAGATGACATGAACACAAGGTGAAAGCTGAAGAAGCCTACCATACTTTGTAGTTGTGTACCTACAAATATTATAAATAGTTTAATAAGGAGGTAATAAAATGATAAAAAAATGAAAGGCTAGAAAATTCTAGTTTTTATCGGGGCCTAGAATTACCGCCATAAATGAAGCTTCCAGTATCGCTTTCACTTCGTATGATCCACATCTTAGCGGTTCCATTAGATATCTGCCGTATCAACAGGCTTCCGCCAACTTTTGCGCACTTAGCTATTTTGAGTAGATCCAGTCCAAAGAGATTATCCTGTTCCTCCAGCGAAGCCTAGAACTCATGCCTTGCTGACAACCGACGTATGAACGCGTTGTCGTTATCCAGCCACGAGTATCTTTATCTTTGACACTCCTGTGAGACGGCCCCTTATCCCCACTGAAGGCCGTGTCTGAATGTCAGTAGTCCATTCGTACCGCCGGCTGCAACCAGCCTGGATCCTTTAGTTCTCCTTAACCCATGCCTCTTTTTTGCCCTTCGGTACCGTTTCCCTTGTTCTCTTTTTTTACCACGTCCACCCACCAGCGTCTCTGCTTTTCAGTCGCCGGCGACTTGCCATCTGGTAGTAAACGTGTCCCGACGTCTATTGGGTCTGATAGGGTAGGCTGGCTTGCTGTTGAGGGACCGTCACCGATGGTTCTACTACGCTGCTTACACCAACGGTATCACACCGTGGTCACACATCCAATACCCGCATCATTGGCTACACTGTGCTGCTGATTCCGTTTTAGCTAGCCCACGCGTTCTCTGGCAACGAGTCTTACTCAGTCACACGCGTTAATTAGTCTCTTGGCTCTAATGGCTAAGGGACGCGTCGGCGATGAGAAAATCGGTGATAGCAGCAGAACCAATGGAATACGCAAACGACGACAGCGGGGGCAGCAGGCGGCACACTGTGCGTTCCATTCGCGTGCTAGAGTGGCAACCTATGCCTCTTCTGCATCGGTTGAGCCACAACCATCAGCAGAAGACGGCCATCAGCAGCTACATACAGAAGGGTCCGGAGACACCGACGAGATGTCGGCCGCAGCCTCTGCCCTTACCAACGGCGGGCCGGACAACAGAGCAACGCAACACGAGGATATCACCACCGCCGTAAACTGCAGCAGGCACCGACAAACTAACGGAAAGGCAAAGTAGGCAAGGGCAATGGCGGCTGCTGTTGCTGCGACAATGGTGATGACGACGCAGAAGAAAAGAACGCCAAATCGTCTCCCTAAAGGTAATTCCTTCTCTCTGTTGCACAAGAGCGGAAGAAAAAATGACAATAGAAGACCAGCGCATACATGAAAATTGTGTAGGGATCGAAAAAAACAGGAAGTAACTCTGACTTCTTTTTCTTTCCATTTCCCTTGTCCGTATTACACGCTGCCCCCTTCGAGTCGCTCGGTGCGCCGCCTGAAATACTGTCAACGGCTTTAGCGGCTTCACCATTCCTAGGGCTGGTACTAGCTTTGTTCAGGCGAAAAACCCTTGAATTTTCTATTTCTTAGCAGGACTTTTATGTACTGCCTTGAATCCTGGTTTCCTTTCCGCCGTTGTCTCAGTTACTTCTACTATTAACTGGGCACGCAACTGCCCTGTGACCGTTTGCCGGAATTCCGTAATAATTTTCTGCTTGACTCCCTGCAATACCGTTTGTCTGTGCCCCATATTCATGCTGAGTTTTAAGCAATCCACGTTACAGATGTAAAATTGCTGTGACACCACACAGCACTTAAATGCCGTTAGCTTCTACTAGCTGGTGCCACTATTACAGCCCCTCCCCCCACGCGATTCCCGACATTTAACGCCTTCGCGATTTGTCACTACATCCATGAATGAGTGCGAGCGTTAAGGAAGAACTTTTGGCGCTCGTTCTTGCTGTGCAAAACTTTCGTGACCCAGTGTGGCTGCTCTGCTGGCAGTGTCTGAACAGTTAAAGGAAAGGTCGAGGTAGAAGGCACTACTCAGCAGTTAGAAGGGAACGGCGTGCATAAAGGGAATACTACCACGCACCCATGCGCACAGCCATACGCCACTAGCATTTCACAGAACTCAACTACGACACAACTAGTTGCTATAATGGAATGGCCGCTCGAGCAGCATAAACAATGGTTGTGTCATTAGCTGGTGGCGTGGCTAGCAGGCGACAGACATTCGTCTGCTGATGACTCGTGCGACTAACATTCTACGGGGTAAGAAGCGAAAACAACAACAACAAGAGAAGAGGCCCCCAGCAAATGCTCAGGGCAGGACAGTTTATCTAGTGTATGGTAGAAGCAATGCAAGCAGTGCTAGTAGCCCGAACGAATAAAGCAAACGCGAGACTAATTAAACTAATAGGACTGCAAACAGTTAAACCCACTACCATCAGGATGCTCTGTATCTCATTCTCGAAGCTATCCAACCTAACCTATTGGCCGTGTGCACCCGCTGCCAACATCGCTATTTCGTTCATGGGCCGGCAGCATCCGCAGAGTTCGTAATTTGAACGCTTAAAAACCACATTAACGGTCATATAACGGCTATATCTCCTCTTACCCCATGCTTAACTGACTGACAAATATACATCGATAGAAGCAGAATGGTGTATCTCCGTGAAAATTCCTAAAGCCAACCTGTCAATGAAGTGGTAGAGTGATATTTTACACTTTCGAAACCTTTCTTATAGAAAGTTTTAACAAAATACGATCAACATTAGTAACTTATAAATAACCCGGAATAGCAACAGTTGTCAGAAAGCATCAAAAGGGCATTACCTTTTTAGGCACACTTTTTTTTATTATCCATGGCATATTTTCTAGTCACTAGATTTTCAAGCTTTCTGCTGTATCAGTTAGTACGGGTTTTCAATGGTGAACGGTAACGTATAGTGCTACAGCACTATGCTTCTTCTTCTGCTGATGTGAAAGTACTCCTTAAATCCCACTACTAGTTAAACCCATTAGTGGAAATATCGAGAGAGAAATTGTTAAAAATTGACTTTATCTGGTCTTGCCTATAAGTATCAAATAATTTATGCTTTGGGCGTCACTACATATTTGGTTCAGCTGGACCGACGTAAGATTGAGAGGAAAGGCTTGATATAATCACTAAATGCCGAGACATAGGCAGCCCTTAGGCACTGCAATGTGCTATTTGTTAAATAGTATTGCATATTTTTATTCGTTAAACTCACACAAACCTATTTATTAGTTCAACAACAGAATTTTAATAAATAGTAGCGAATATTGTAGGCGAGACGACAGAACGGATTGAGGGGGTGGGCATTTGCAGAGGGGTACGAGAAGAAAGGGACATAGAAAAATAATGTTCTTATGATATCCAGCAAAAGCAAAGATGTGGTCTGACAGAAACTTCTGGTGGCGTAGTTGTCATGCACACACTATCGACAGATACTGAAGCACAGAACCGGCAGCAAACGGAAGGAGACGCGCAAGGTAGACAACAGTTCACAAATATTTCTAAAACAGCCATGTCATGTAACAGCTAAGATCAGTCAGTTGAACCTCTGCGCGGGTCCTTTATCAAGACGTTCGCTTCTGTTCTCGCTAAAATGAAATAGTCATGTCATCTTGCTTGATACTCGCCACTGAAACTACTATAAATCTCTACTACTAGTAAATAGACGTTTGCTTTTTTCTGATTACGTCAACGAGCAGTTTGTTGTATTTCGCACTTGGTTTCCAGTAGGTACACTAAAACTGGGAAGCCGCACCTAACGTTTTAGCAGTTGCAGCATAATCTATACAGACATGAAGCATGAACCTTCAGCGAGCCCAGTAGAGACATCTGGTTTCAACGTTGGCTGACATGCCTTGTTGACAAAGATGACGACGTTTAGCGTTAAACTTGAAGCATCGACAGAGAGACGTTCACAAACGAACCATTGTTAACACGATCCTGATTTAATAGCTTTTTTCTGATAGTTCCTAAATAGGTTTTTCTGTTGGTGGTTTTTCATGTCAAATCTAGCGTGTGTATTTGTCACCCAGTTTCACTAAGAAAGCCGGACACGGAAGCCGCAGGTTCAAGCTTTTCCTGCCGTGTCGCCCCGCAAGGCGAAATCGTAAAGCGAACTGTATTTTTCCCCCTTTAGCCGATTTCTGCATTGACCGGCAACAAATCGGCACACCAATTCCTGACGAACGCCAGTCGTCTTCAAAGTTTGAACCTAGCTGCCCAAAAGGGAACCAACTAGACAGCTCTTCCACCTGCCTTAAGGTCTTTTTCTTTGTCCTTGAGGTGCACCCTTCCTACTTTTCCTGCACCAAGAAGGTCGAGAACGAGGCAGCAGAAGGCAAGAGACCGGCCCTCAGCCGCAGAAGGAGTTGCAGCGTGGAGGGCATATTAATGGCCGCGTTACCCGTGACCGACCAATTGCAACGGTGAAAGGAGCGCATGGCCGGCCAAAACCAGGGGAAAGATGGCTTAGGTTATCCTCTAAAGCGAACCCACGGGAGCGGCCGAATCAGCAAGTAGCAGGCTGATTTGCCAAAGACTAATATGAACATGTGCAAAAGTGACGGCGCGATCCCGTACCAAGACGAGAGCGGGTAACAGCCGCCATAGTGTCGACGGCGTAGCTACGATAAGAGATGGCGAAAAAAAGGCAATATTCAGATTCAGTGACTACAGGTCGACTCAGGCGAGCACCTGCCTGAGATCCGAAGGTCCCACAGAGCCCAGCGTCAAAGCTACGATACGACCAGTCAGACACATCCTCAAAATCGAAAGCGAAGACTTACCGCTTTGCCACAGGCGAACGTTTTCTTAGTGTCGCCTATGTTCTTTTTCTCTTTCCTGGTGGAGTTGTTTTTTTTTGCTCCTCACGGGCAAAGGCCCAACAGGCGCAAATATGCGACGGCATCACGAAGATGGCGGTGATAGCTTGCACCCCTACACACAAGCTTCTACGCAGTCTTAGTCACACAGGAATGAGCAGCGGTCCAGTACAATGGCCATTGCTCTGTGAAAAGCCGCTGGTACCTTCCTTTTTCATGCCTCTGCACCACACTATATACAATTTAACGGGTGTCGCCCCCTCTTAATCGTTTGCTTAGTGGCTTTCGTTCCGCAAGCACTTTTATAAGGATGAATGGCGGCCTTGGCCACAACGGATGCTGCTATTTGTTCAGAGGAGTGGGCTGCTAATAATAATCGGCGAAGTTCGCGCACGAAACGAGCCGTATACTTTAATGATACCTAATATGTGGGATAAAAAGGTTTATCCTTTCGCGCAGATTTAAAGTAGCAGGCGTAAATCGATAGAAACGCGACGATTTTCTTTAGCAATCTTGAGAAATATAAGTATTCGCATAGGTTTTCGTTACGAATTTATTAAAGAAGAAATTAACCCTTGGGAAACGTGACGAACAAACGTTCGCTGGTCATTGCTCAAGTGTTAAATCAAGGTAACATACAAGTAGAGGCCCAAACTCTCATTTCAGTGTACCTTTGTGGTGGAGATATTTCCAGAAGATCAAAGTACTAAAGCTTTTAAACACCAAAGGCTCCTTCAGTTTTCCAAATCGTATCTAAACATTCAGTGAAACATTCTATCAATTTACAGCGCGATATTTCGTTCTGTTTGGTTTGCAAATGCTCTCGGCAAATTCAAATTGCGTCGACTGAAGGTTACTCAGCATTGTTCGTTCAGATTGTCGATTCCCGTAACATATTCATAGATTTTCTAATCATGCGAACATCCTTCATATTTTAGGGCCCTAACCGGTATAGATAATTGGATACCAACACAGGTTACGGTATTCAAGTACACCCAAAGCCGCTTTAGGTCGGTAGGGTTAAATATCTGGAGACCGAAAGCAGCTGTGCTGGAATCAAAGTAGGGTTGCTTGAACCAAAATAGAATAGGTTAAACAGGCTTCGCTTAGCATTTATCAACAGCGAGCTATCTACCATTCGTTGTAAAACATTCACGAACGACCCAACGCGCAGATACCTCTACGTCAGGACGTCATATATATCCAACGACATTGTAAGCCAGTTGGCTAACGTGGATCGTTTAGTTGTATGAAAGATTAGATAGTATAAGGTTTGTGACCGAGAAAGTGGGCCGAAGACAGGCAATATAAAACAAGCATTTGCTACTACTAGTACAACGCGAAAGACAACATTTAATCTTCGACCCAAAGTTTCTGAAGGAAGAACAGACGACAACGGAAAGTATTACTAAACCAAATCGATTTAGCTATACGGTCTTTTGCTGCTATTGTTGTTAAGTCTGATTGAAGCAAGAAACAGCAAAGAATAGCAGCTTTTGAGCAGGCACGCCCTCAAATGAAACTGATGTCTAGCTTAATTTACCATATCAGTCGTTCCATGGCGAAGCCTCCAAGTTTTTTTTCCATGTTCTGCCCATGTATTCGATTTTAGTTCGTTTACATTTTTTACACGCCTACAGCGCAGCCTTTGAGACAGCATAGTTCATACTCCGTTGTTGAGTATATGGAGCTGCTGTTTCGCGATTTTTATTTTCAACCCAACGACGACGAACATCGTTTAGTTCTTACGTTTCCGTCACCAGGTACCGCGTTCTCACCGCACCCAATCTCGAATCACAAATAGACATCTTTGTTGTGGTAGGGGCAGTGTGTGAAGGGGTGACAAAAGACAAAAACTATTCTTGTCCCGCCGTATTGATAACGTGCCGTACCATTAGTACACGTGTCATCACAGCTGTACGTGCCAGCGCTGGACACTGCTGTGAAAAAGAGCAAAACGACAGCACCGATAGCGAGCAGCACGATTGCACCATGTATATTACATAAAACACTAGACACTTTTCTCAGGCGCGTAACAAAGCCCAAATGAAAATGGAAGAGCAAGAAAAAGAAATAAAAGGCTGCAGTGCACAGTCCAAATTAGAGCGAAAAACCCACAAAACGAAAATCTGCGGCGACCGCAACGGCCAGCTCGAGCTCATCATCTAAGGAAATCTGCGAAAAGCGTCATGACCAAGAGAACTAACGGAGAACGGCCGGGTTAGTTGTGCAAGGAGACTTGCCTGAGGGGAAAATGGGTTCCAGTATAAAATTCACTGACAGTAGGAGTAGCACCAACCGCTAATCTCAAAATTAAAAGAAAACAGCCGACCCAGTCGAGCGGCGTAGAGTAACCACAGGGAAACTACTGGCCAAGAAGGTCCCCGGACCCATCAATGCCACTACCAACTGTACTAATCCTTACCGCCGCCCAAGCCGCTTTTGCATTTCTCGCCGAAACCTTTTTAACATTCATTAGGAATCTTTGTTTGGCAGCTGCCCAGAGGTTCTGCACCGTTCATACGCAGAATACAATCCTAAATCCACCCAGGCGGCCTAGGAAAAGGACCAAGGCAGAAACTAAGGCCCAGTTACCGCCAAGGAGTTACTCCATCAGACATAGCTATTTTTTCTTTGACTGCAGAAGACCCGCAGCCTCATCGCCGAGAGCATATTCTATTCTAACTAAGTAACAACCTTCATTTCGAAGCCCAGCATGGCTAAGCCGAGTCCACGAGTTAATATGATTCTTATCCACGACTTTATATAATGACAATAATTAGGTTGAGTTGCTGACCAATGACTGGTTGGAGCCCTCTACTGTTCGTCGATGACGTCGATCTCTCATAGTTTTTTTGTCGAGGAGCCAAAGCACCCGCCAAAACCTCTGGAGATTACACCCCTTGGTTCGGTACAAACCTGTACGTCTCTAGGCCTACTCCTACCGCAACGCGACGCGATACTCTGTGCGCAGAACATTGCAAAATCATGCATCAGACATCCAGTATGCAACCAAATAAGCATATGTCTTCTCAACCCTGTAAACTCTTTTCCCCTTGAGTCACTCCACTGAGCCCCGCGGAGTTAGCACCATAAAAGAACTGCCTTTTAGTTGCCAAGCTGAAGTAGCCTTATACAATGTACGTAGGTTGCAGCGCTCCCCAACAACCCGTCGCTTCAATTCGCTTTACCATGCAGCTGAAGTCATAAAAGAAGTCACACACACACCGTTAGAAAAACAAACAAGAAAATGGAAGTCGAAATAAACATCCCGCAGAGATGGAAATGAGGGAGATTATGTAAACTTACTATGTACTTGTATGTATACCATATTTGAGAGCAGTTTAATGCTATGCATCGGTTAAGCTTACATATGTTACCAGAGACTAAAAGTTTTAGAAGAACGTAGAAACTTCTTTGATAACTTCGATGTATTATTTATCACGTTTAAACGAATGTATCCATGAAATCTGCTAGGTCTAAAAATTCGTGGTAGGAAGACTGCACTGAAAATATTTAGATGCATTCAGAATATCAAATAAATGACACCGTATAGTTCAACAGGTTAGCGTCACGACTGTGAAGCTGATCCCCTAGCAACTGCTAATGAAATTATTAGATATTGTACTAAGTAGTAAACATGACGAGAAAGTAATGTACCTATTGCAGTTGCCAGATCTTGCGTTACACTAACGCATGGCGTACGATCATGAGCAAGAGTCAACTAACGTACCTTCCGCACTCATTTCATATAGAGCTAGCCCCATAGTGCTGCTAGTGTCTCGGGCCGACCAACGGCCCTAATACCTTTATCTATCCCCATTTCCCGTTCGCACATTTCTGCAAACTTCGTATCATTTCGGTCCTCCTCTGACTACGCTAAATCGTCTGGTAAAGTTTTCTTACACGAAGAGATTCACGAAGCTCTTCGCTTGCTTTATCCCTTTCTCCATTTTTTACTGTCGAAGATTTGCAGCTTTTGGTGGCATCCTCTGCATCCTCGTCCCCCTTCGTGCTTACCACCCTGCCGGTTCTGTTGTTCCCTCGTCTCTTCTAGCTGGGATCTCCTGTGACTGTTTTCCTGTTCGTCCTCTTTTTTGTGCTTGTGCAACCAGGACTCCCCCCATAGGTCGTGTCCTGCGTTTCCATTTTTGGCGTACACCGCCTCTTTCATGCTAGCTACTGGTCCGTGGATCAACTGCACGGCAGCTCGGATCCCGACTCTCGGCTCTATGGACACTCTCCTCTTGTCGTTCGCCACGCTCTTCTTAATCCTCAAGCCCTCGTGCGAACATCCCGTCTTGATATCGTGCACTCATGTACCTTATACCGCTGCTTATATTTCTAGAATCCGGCGTCCCGTCCTGTTGCTTGCTTCCACAGGCAAAGAAGAATACGAAATCGCAGATGTCGAGTTGCAACTTACCCGCTAACCCGGCGGGCGAACCCATTCGTCCGCTACTGTCTGAGCACCGTTACGCTGTCATCGACAAGCACTGCACGTACCCGTAAGCCGCATCTTTGCCGATCCTCAGAGCCTCCGAAAAACAGAGGATTTTCTGGTGCAGGCGATAGTTATACGGAGCTCCGGCGGTATCGAACTCCTCCCGTAAGTGCCTATGCAATAACGACAGAAGGGGTGGCACCGCTATTGACGCTGCCGTTGCAGCTGTGGTACGAACACAAACTATATGCACGCGCACACATACCCGTACCCGCTTCTACGGCAATGTTAAGATACAACTAGGACTCTAAAGAAAACTGCATTTGATGCCGATAGAACCCTAAACTCTATCGATTTGCGTGAGTTTTAGTGGCTTTAAATGGTCTGATTATACAGCTTTCCTAGTGCTTGTTAGATCTTGAAAAACATATTAGAGTAAATATCAAATTAAATCAGCCGACGCATTTTCAAACATTTCCAAAAGCATACCGCATTGTCTGTACGCTAAAAGATGGCCCGAACCACCAATTCTTGCCCATTAGCGATGTGTTTTAAGCAAACTTTTCGACAGACTACACCGAAAAACGATTTTAGAGTATACCGGCCAAATGATATCGGGAGCCTTGACATATTGTCATATAATGGCTAAACAATTTTATGCTAGTATACGCCGTGCAGAATGCTCTCCTCAAATACATACGAAACTCAGGCGCAGTAGCAAAACATGGAGAAATGAGTCAGCTCGTCCAGGTGATGTTTTTAGGAGATATCAATAAGCTCGCTAGGGCCTACTTACTCTCACCCTCGACGATTGTTACCGCTCAAAAGAACATGGATCACGAGGCCTATAGCTGGCCCACGAATAGTTCTGGGGACGACTTCTAGGCCGATAAAAAAAATACTACAGTAAATTGACGATGGCTCATAATCTAAATTACTTCCATCAATACATGCTAATCCTAAAGATCTGGAAATTAAAGGCGATGCCGCTGACACGCAAGCTATATTAGCGACATTAAAGTTTGCTGCATTTTACAATCAAACGATGCAACGAAGCTGTTTAAAAGGCTATGACAATATTATGATTTTTTTTAATCTCATGAGCCAAGGAAACAGGAACTCGAATCATGTGAAAGAGCTTCGTGAAAGAGCTTCGAGAGGAACTGAGCATTATTATGAGACAATATCCTTTTTCTTTTCGTCAAACGTTAGTGCTAAGGACTTTTCCGGAATAAGTGACAAGAAACCCTTTCCTATCACCAAGGTTAGCTTTAAGAAGTTTTCCGGGCACTGATTATTGGAGGGTCAGGACATGGTCTTGATAACAAAACTCTACTTGAATATTACTTTGAAGCTATGCGCACGAATGGTAGCGAATTAGTATTTTCGTTATACAGATCTTTAAAGGGTTATTGTTTAAAATATTTTCGTAAATATACATGAAGTTAGACACTGGAACAGATGAAAATATATATCAGCCCTGATTTTTTCACAGGTATTGTCTTAGAGGTATTAATTAGGTATTGACGATCAGCGGGACACCATTATGTCTTTCATAGATGAACAGACCTGTTCTTCAAACCGATTCTCAGCTGAACGAACTTTTGATTTGAATCAGCTGATCAGCCTAACTTCTTACAACGCGATACTACACTCGAGTGTGCCTAGACTCAAGAGAAATTTCAATACCAAAAGTATATGCCATTTGATTGCAGGTTTGTAGTATGCCTCAGCAGCTGTTAACCAATAGGTCAGACTCCATAATTAGTGCTAGCACGAGCTCCAAAGTATCCGTGCCTGTACTTTCAAAGCAGCATATGCTCTTTTGATACATATGGCGATCCATAGAGACGTCTCAATTGGGGCGCGATTTGTTCTCGAGCGTAATTTGTCAAAACGCTCCATTTCCTTCACGTTTGTGGGCTTTTATGCTTAATTATTTTTATTACACTATGAAATAGGTCAAATGGTGTTTCTTTTTTTACAGCATTTTAATGTGAATTTTGATCGAGTTTTTTTAGTATTGACAAAATTTCTAAATACCTGATAATCATAGTACGGTACAGGTGGACGCAGCAGCATGAAGATAGTGGCTAGTCAAACCTCTACACTCACCCTTTAACTGACCTTTTTAAGACACTGAACGGTTCCTAAATGAACACTGCACTCGCCGATACAGTATCTAATAGCTCAGTATACAGGACATCTTCGACCATGTTCGTCCGGCCCGGATCGGACTTGAGTTGTTAAGTCCGACATTTGTTCTGGCTAAGTTGCATTATAGGATTCGATGGCCAACGGGTAGTTGGCAAGTCAAGCAAGCCAACTAGCAGTTATCCATACGGGCTAATATTTTTCAATAAGGCAAAGATAATTATATTCGATCAATCTGAATCCGTCGCACACAACCTTTATCGATTATTTATAACTCAGCTGCACGGCAGGAGATTATTATATAAATTTACTAACTAACCCTGTAGCAATGCCTGATCAATAGTGTGTTCGCCCAGACTTCTAAAGGCGCATCCTGACAATTGAAAATACGTAGAAAACAAGGATACTCGTAGCGAACTATGTACGAATGTATCAACTGTGATGCTATGTTCATCCTGCCGATCTCCATGAATTTATTGTCAAGGTTTATCTATATTTTCGCCACTTTCTTCGTTTACTTCGTTGACAACATGCTTTATATATATATATATATATATATATATATATATATATATATATATACACTATACTAACAGCATGAGAATCTAGGCTTAGCTCATCTAGGGTCATTTTTGACACAGATACTAGGCGATAGATAGTACTGGATAGAACTGATACGTCTTTTCAAAAATTCAAATATAGCTGAAATAGCTCTAGTTGGTAAACAGAGAGACGCATTTGCGTATAGTCTTGCGCCAGTAGTGCTGATTAAAACGGAGGACTGCGCATATCAAACAACTATTATTATTAATTAAAAATGATCAGATAGCTGCCTACTTATCCGATACACATTTGCCCATTCTGTGTTGCCGTAGTTGCAAATATCTAATGCCGTAAGCCGATGGACGCGCCTAGCCTAACATATTCCGTTGTTTCTACCCCCTCCCCTTCACCTGCCCCTTCCCCTCCAGACAATTCTCCCCGAGTGTCCCTCCCAATGGACCTCAATTATCGAACTAAATGGCCTATATACTTCTGTTAGCCGAACTATGCTATTATCGATCGGCCCGTCAGAGGTGGCCGGGCGCTCGCCTTCCAGCTCCGTCTGCTTGCTTGCTCGGCTCACGTTCATAACAAGCGCTCCTTGCCATCCAAAAACCCTCGATGCACTCACTGTAAAAGCCGGACTATCTGCATGCCGATGCTGTCGTTCTCCTCCCTCTGTTACGTGGCTGTTCCCAGTCTGTGGATCTCTAACGACGGCAAAAGCCCATTTCCTTAGCCAAAGCTAACAGGACATGTTCGGCACGAAGTCAGGGACAGCGCCGCATTGAGTTCGCTGAGCAATCGGAAGGCCCGATGCATGCAGATGGATCCGTCGTGGATACTTAAATGAGATGGGAGGAAGAACGCGCTAGCGGCGGCGGCTGCAGCAGAAACGGGAGTAGGACGGATAGCAGCAGGAAGAGTGAAAGAAAATCGAGCCTTACCCCCTGGAAGGCACGCACAATCAAGCTCTTGGTCACTGCAGAAAGAGGGAGAGAAGAGGGGCGTCTAATCGAAAAGCGATGGCCACGAGTAACAGTGGAACCGGAGGGGCTTCATAAACTCGCACATCGAGTTTGCAAGCCACCTATAAGATACTATTTCGATGGGTAGGTAGATAAACACCATGCGTTGTACGCAATCTACTTGCTGCGCACGTATAAGCCGTTGAATTGTCAGTTATACTATAGAGCTAAATTCCTTCACTTCGTAGATGAACTGGACATTTCCCTGAGACAATCCCTCTGACGATTTCTCGCCGTAATAATGATTTAAGCGGCGTATCTTTAGTTGAACAACCCTGAGTTCGCAGATACAAATGAAGTATTTGATAGACCATGCCCACACAGGCTTACATGTATTAGATACTAAAGACGCAGGATTCCACGTTTGACGTTCCATTCTGCACACACAAGGAGTTGGTTGAACAAAGAGAAAAAAAAAAGAAGGACACAGGGCAGTGAGAGTCGCTGTGGAGCGCCGTTGTCAAGGGTGCATTAACATTGGCAACAAGCTTGTCATGCCTTCTTGCCTGCCTGTGTAGTAATGCAGGCTGCTACGATGTTTTTTGACGTTCGACCAAGGAGGTCTTTGCCCCCGTCGTCCATTGATATCACTCCGGATGCATCCTCGATAATGCTACTTCATTAATTGCTCAAAGGTTAGTGGAGAAACACGTACGTCCATACATAGCAAACCTAGCATCTCCACGTATAGTGCGTTGGATCGGTAACTTCTTTGTTTTAAAACAATCATACGTTTGTCTATTGGTTCTGTTCTATCAGATTTATACGACTTAACGAGACAGCGCAGTATGTCTAGCACGAACTAATTATCAGTATTTAATATATTTATACCAACGAATTGGAGGCTCCGAACAAGACGTCGCTGAATAGTGACGAGCGCCGATATCGGGTTTAGATAACACGAGAACAAGAAGCATTAGACTTTAATAATGTCGTTCTGTCGAGCCAATCACTTACGATTTATACATTAAAGATAAGCTGATTTGAAATGAAGACTCAACGTGCAAGTCGCCGCACTGTGTTGCTCTTATCCATAACGACATTTAGATATGTTCGGTTATGGCATGTAGCATGGATCGAGACGAGGAAGACTGTTTGCTCGGGCACCGCGTTCATAAAATTGTAACTCGTGTAGGCAGCAAAAAGGGGCACACATGCACAGAGGCGACAGTAGGGTTACTCGTTTCTAGACAAGAGAACGGTTAGGAAACTTAGGGAGGAGCGATCGAAGAAATAAAACTAAAGCGAATGATAAGACAAGTCAAACAGCGATAATATCTAATAGAATTGTACAAAAACGAAGATAACAACAATGGACGTATAGCGAGGACCGATACGCGTAGAAACAAATGTCACGATTGGCATATACAAGCGGTTAGTCTTATAAGATAGTAGGTGACACATATTAGAAAATCCGAGCGTATGAGCATCCATCTAAGGAAATGCTTTTTGCTCGTAGTGGTTCTTTTCATTGATGGTACGACAAGAGAGATTCATAACAGGACAATGTTCTGGCACACAGCACATAGAGATACGAGTGATGATGAGCAACGGCAGGTAGCGATTAAATAAAGTAGAAATAATACATAGTACGGCCTCAGGCTACTTACTTGACGGGAGCTGTGAATCATTTACGTCTGCTGCTGTAAATTCTGCAGTAAAAAAAAAACAAAGACAAAGAAAAACGTATTGTTCATCCGATTGTTTTTGGCTCGTTCCACTTCCGCTCGTAAATATCAGTTCAGATTCGATTGAAACACGGAGTTCCTACTAACATTTAGCGCCGCCTGAATTTCATCGAAGACAATGTATTTCTACTCAAAAACATGCCTTCTGTTTACTACAGCGAAAATGAATCCGCCTTCCAGCTTTTTTTTTTTTGTTTGTTGAACGTTACGTAATTCAGCCGAACGTATCGATCGAATGGGAAGCAGCAATGCTCAGTCAGGAATCGCGCAAATCATTAAATTTAACCAATAAACAAAAAAAATCATTGAATCTAGTTATTATTGCGTGTCTATTGATCATACGTTGAGTAACTGTAAATTTACATTCTACCTAGAAGCTCGATAAGGTCTAATAATTGTATTTATCCGTCGCGGCTCGGCATACATATACATGTATTAGTATCGTTGATTTAGTATAGGTTGGTGATTGTTCTGTCGGAAACTTGGAACTGTTTATTAAGTTATGTTTATTCTGCTTACCTTCGGTTTGTCTCCTCAGTGGACTCGCAGCTACTTCAGATGTGCTGCAAAATACCCCCAATAAGAGGTAGATGAGCGACCATCGAAACAGTCGCCGTGTGTTTGCTGAAATTAAAGAGAGAGAACGAGAGGAAAAAATATAAGTGGTTATCTCTCGGATAATAAAATTAGAAGTTAGCGGTCGGTAATTTTATTATTGAAATCCTTTCGAAGCTTACTCAAACATGCTCTAACAAGTTAGAGCTAACTTGTAATAATAAAGCACAAAAACGGTAAACCTGCAGAAATATATGAATAACAATGCGGCTAAACTATTACAGGTGGATTTATCAAACCTGGACTATAGGACGGACTTACTGGAACTTTATAGTCCTGCGGTTTATAAAATTCTGTGTTAGTACCGTAGTTAGTGCACAGAACCATTTTGGTCATTGCTACAGAGACCATATTGTTCCGAACATCTGTATGTGCTGTCGATAAACTTAGACCTAATCGCCAGAATTCACTATAATTTTATTACGAAGGAGTTGATCGTCTTAGTGTCGTAATGGCATGAGCTTAGCCGATGTGGGGTGAAACAGCAACAAATTCAGATACACGTTTCAGAAAGGAAGTGGACACCCCAGTAACAATAAGAGTAACTTGGAGGCAGTACGTGCCGACAACATTAGCTATGACAGAGCTGAGAGCAAAATCCTCTTCGTTATATAACCGATAATGCTCGATTCGATAGAAGAACGACAAGCCATCCATGTGGCGGCCGCTGGAACGCTCCGAAGCGCCCTAACTGGCACCAACGATAGCAGAACTACGCAGTGGACTGATGCATCACTACCGTTCGCGGTCGAGGCGTGCCTTCTGCAATTCTTCGCAGTTGAATACTTTGCCAGATCCTTTCCCTTTTCCTTCATCGGTCGGCATCGCGCTAATCAAAACTAGGCCATTTGTTCCCTGTCGGCTTGTAGCTGCTTGGCGCAGAAAACGATAGCAGACGCGACCGATCGGACGGCGCAAGACCGACAAAACGAAACTAGGTAATAACCTCTAAATTAAGAAAGGATCTTAATAATAATAAACATTTTTATTGTTTAGAAAAAGAATTCTCAGTCATTATGATATGCTGTTTGTTTAAAAAAAGTCGTCTTATATGATACTTGTATGATATTATAGCAGATGTTTATTGTCTACACATGACTATTACCGCCTACCTTGAGTACTTGAGTAGGGCCCTTCAAAATTATTCTTATAAGCGTGGAAGGCATAACGACCAAATGACCTTCTTTCATTTACGATGAGGTAAGGCACGTTGATACGCTAGCTTGATTTCATTTCTAACCTGTATTTTCCTATATTCATTCATAACAACTAGTTTTAGTTAGATTATTTATTTTATGATAGCATATATCGTAGCCATATTGCTTTTACTAGACGAAGCACGTACAACCAATGAAAAACCTACACTCGCTAACCCGATTGACAAATAATGTTCGGCAATTCGCCAGAACGACCTTAATTTCGAATATCTATTAAATGACTGGTAGTCAGGACCCTTGCCTATCGCGCTGCCCGGTACGACGCGTCGTTCGTGCAATCAAAATGTAAAAAGATAGAAACTTAGCATTCATTTTGTTTAAGATAAATTGCCCCATTTCGCTCAAAGAGGCGTGTTAATACTTCACAGTGTACTCTAGTTGGCAATCCCGAGTCAATAGAGGTTCCTTGCATTTCTCCTAGGACCAACTTCATTACGCGTATTTATGTAGTATCAATCGGCCGATAGTTAGCAATTAGTGGTTGACCCGGTCCACTAGTGACCAGAGCCCACAACACTACAGACCCGATCTTGCCACGATGATTGTCTAGCACGGGAATGCGTATAACTACATATCATCTATGGTAATGCACATATGCACAGCTAAATAGTCCCATATTGTCCACTAATACTTAAATATAATTACTAATCACCATTAAATATTTTTTAACTCCTTAAATATAGGAGACGTTGTACTATTACTGTGATGATTATAAGCAGCATTCGGCCAAACATTTCCAGGTAACGCTTCTATGCTGCACGCAGAATACGTATACAACGTGAGGTAAGAATATCTCGACAACTTGAAAAAGTTACAGAATTTATTTTTCCGATAGTTTTTTAGCTTTTTTTTTTTTCTTTATCTAAACTGTCCGAGGATTTTTGCTGTACTGATAATAACGCAGAAACGGCGTCTTATGCCGTGTAAGCTCAAATTCCAGCAGAGCAACGATCAGAGGGAACTCGAAGTCCAACATTGAGGTTAGCTTTTTGCCGAATTATCCGTCCAAGTTTCTGTTCTTTCAATGCTATAGATAGTTGCGCCTTAATCATAGGCCTCTACCTTTCAATTTCTACTCAGTTCCACAGTCAAGCGTTACTAAATAGCAGTTTTAGTGAAGTTACGTCCTTTTAATGGTAATTTTTCCATCACATTTGGTTCTATCTTGATTCAAGTTCTGCTGCTATCTGGGAACAGCTGGCTGTCATTTTCAGGTGAACCTATTAGAAATCACATGGCTGCTTTGCCTGCATAAGTGTACATTATTCTGCAAGCGACGTACCCTCCGCCATATCCCATGCAACCTTTATCAATCACTATAATACCGGGTACAACATTGTACCTTGAAAAAACGGAAAACAGCATCTTTGTGAAAGGTGATTTGCTCTATTGGTCCTTTCGTTGCTTACACTGTTTAACAACGGATCTGTCCATTGACACATGCTAAGTTTCAGGGATTTAGCCACGTACACGATGTTCTACTGCTCCGCTTAATGCGTACCTCTGCCCGCTCGCTATTAAATAAAAGGGCTTACGGTGATCGCATTGTTACCAACATTCTTCTACCGAAAACAGCCGAAAACAGCTTGTACTTACGATAACGTTGGAAATGGGAAGTTGTTCAGTGCTAACTACACACTTCACAAACATTATAACAGCTGATCGTTCAAATTCGATTTACCAGTAGTAATAGTTCAACCCCCGTCATATAATGTTAAAACTTTCTAATTCTTGGAAACTTCAAGCGTTTCACTCGTGTGATGTCCGTTTGGAAGGCTCAATGGCCACTCCGGGCTGCGAACCATCATTCCGCTTTCGTAAACCAGCATCGATCGTAGGGACACAATCCTAAAGCTAATGTATTAATCCCTTCCTTTTACAAACTCTCCTGGGCTTCTATGGGCCCAAAAGGCAACTCCCACGACGCGAAGAAATCGGTCGTCTACTAACAACCGCTAATCGTTAAAGAGGCCAACGCTTCATGGTTAGCAATAGAGTAATAGGACACACATATGTCAATAACATCCAACGAAGGCTATTTTTTAATGAAGAAAGTCTCGACTATAAAATAAATTATATAAAATGATGAAAAGATTTCGATTTGACGATTAAAATGAATTGATAAAGCGGTAAATCGGTTAAGCGGGATAAATATAATTGAAGTAACAACTTATCTCAAAACACGTTTTTCGAGACTGAATTAAAAACAGTTCAATCACGGCTTCCTAGACTCACTGCCCGGTAAAAAAAAAAACCATTGTCTACCTGTCTATTGACAGACAGGATTATGTGAAGGTAATTCTTTTGTCATACCGCAAATGTAGACAGCAGTTTAACTATTGTTCAAAAAAAAAAAGTTAAACTGAACGGCAACCCGCATTTCCAAGTTTCTATAACATCTTCAAAGAGGCACACAAAAATTCTACACCATACTTCGCCTTCATTGACCCTTACAAACGAGAGATCTTTCCCGGCCTTTTTAGGTCGCTGGTACCTATGAAGACCAGTGATTATAGTGATGCAGCTAAGGACAGGTGTACTCGAGAATTATTCTAGATATAGTAGTTTTCCACAGCAATTACTTCGTTCCCGTTCAGTTATCGTATACACATAGCCACCAAATCGACACTGTTGCCGTGCGTTGTGAAGATAAAATAACTTTCTAGACAGTGATAACGTGAAGGCGACGCAAGAAGGCGGCGGGAAGAGGCGACATTTTTCCCAATCATCTACAGGCTTTCTTCAAGCAGGTTGCTTGATCGGATCAGCTTAGGCCAAGCCCGAAGAGGGACCGAATCGGACGACTAAATTTAGAGCATCATAGAAAGGGATCTATGGGAGTAAATGGCCGTTTTTCAATGGTTGCACTCCGCCGGTACCGCTGCCGCGTAAAATCACCATTTAGTGTTTAGGGTGCTACTGGGTCTACGCAAAGGCAACAAGACGGGACAGATTAGGGAGCCGGGAAACTATCAAGGTTGACAACAGATATCGCTGCCACTTCTGACGAGTGACTCTGCCTGCGCGTGTGTTCCGATCTCTGACAGCGTAGACATGTGCGGAGCAGACGCTGGTAGCGTTGATGACGACGAGCATTGCTTCAGCTGAATCGTTTGTCTCTATTATTGACAATGATACGCTTCCCCTTTTGTTTTGCCGCACGTCCGCCATCAGCAACAGTATCTACATCTATGGTGTAAGATCAACAGCTTTAGTTGTAGTGGGGGGAGTAGCAAAGGAAGAAGCAAATATGATGAACAGCCGGCTTTGCTGAAGCGAAAACAATCGAGGTCTAAAATAGAGAAAAATAAAGGCGGCCGATTTGTGGACTCTCAACAGATCGATAAAAAAGAAACCGAACAGAATTGTATGACAAGTACAAACCATTGCTTACATTCTTTACATAGTCTTTTCTTTCTCTGTGAAATGATTACATCTGAATCAAGATGAGCGTTCAAAGGGAATTCATCATGTATATATATAACAGCGTGTTTGTATGTATGCATGTACGCATGATAGGCGCAAGTGATAACGTCTAGTAGTTGGCGTATATACAATATGGATAAATGCTAAGGCTGTTCGATGCCGTTGATTTGAAATAGAATGGGTTTCCTGTTACCACGTTCCCGAACGTTTATTGCTTTAAACATTTCGGTCAATGGTCAGTATTGAAACAAAATATAGACATGTAGGTAACATGCCGCCTCTTCTATGGTTTCGGCCTGTGTTACTCTTTTTATTATCAAGTTCCCACGGTATAATCTGTGTTTTCTGAAGTCTCATGATAACCGTCTTCACTGCATATCTTTGTGTATCCGTGATAAAAGATGAAATGTTAATCAAACAGGCAAATACCGTTTACCATCGTTTTGGCGTATTTCGTTTCGGGCAACTTCTCATACATCGTCAATCTCGTAGGATCTAATAGGCCAACGTGAAGCGACACTCGTTATACGTACGATTCCCAAACGCATTTATAAATAACTTTTCGATCCTCAATGAGTCACATTATTTTGCCTTTTCTGAATAAACGACCCCTACTAGCTACTGCACGCGAACTAATTACCCGATAAACGTGTCATTGCACCAATGATTTCCCCAAATGATATAATAATGGAATATAAGTAAATATACTATGCTAAATTTCCAGTAAAATAGGAAATTCCTTCAGTTGTTATCGGTAAACAATAATTTCAAACTGGACGTTAGCTAGACAATAATAATAATAGCTGGAATACTTCGGTTTTCATTTTTTTCTCGTCAATGCAGCGTCAGCATGCAACGTCGCATGTGCACAATACGCCCATGTACGTACGTGCTGCTATAAGCGTTTTTGAAATGACCCGTTATTAAGACCTGTTGCCGCAAGGCCTGCCAAACAGCAGCATAAAGGATCGAGTCAACATCTTGACAAAACAGGAAGAGAGAGGCGGCCAAGCTTCATTATCAGAGACCTAGCCATATGCACAAAGATACCCCACAGTCACTGAATGCTATAGACTACCATGTCTCGGGACATTTATAAAGTGCGAAAAGTCTAGTAATTATCTTGGCGTTTTCATAAAATGGATGCTTTGATAGTATTTTATGGATTCTTGCAAAAGTACTTACGTTAATTAGGGAATAGTTTTTCTAAGTATAGAGTTTCTAAGGCCAAGAAGCGCTTACCAATCGATCGTTGCAAAAATCATATTGTTGCTATCCCCGACTCGATATATCAATATGCGCACGCATTGACCTATAACAATCACGTAATAGTTACACGCCATTAAGACGTGCGCGTCATACGATCGAGTGTTAATAACGGCTTACATTGGCCGTTATCACCATGGCATCGTCGCGGAGCATTTCGCTGAACGGGAATTAATCGAGCGCGGAGAACGTTAGTCAAATGTGATTCTAATTATATATTTTACGCGCGATTATTATCTTTCGTTACCAATAACAAAAGGAACCCAAGCCCACCCATTGGATCAACATTACTAGCAATTACACTGACAAGAAGGTACTAGCGGCCAGCTGGCTGATTCACGCGGGTCTTTTACTCTGTTGAAGGATCCAGCTATCTTAACATAACTCGATCTAATAATACCAACAACGACAACTATAATCATTTTATTCTACAATTTCAGCTCGCATCATCATCATTGTTATCATCGAGCAATACCAATACCAAGAAACGGCCATCCAAATCATAGGGGTTATATGGGAGGCAGACAGGCAGGCAGGCAGGCAGGCAGGCAGGCACACTTCATCGCCGACCCGGTACCGGCCAAATAATCGCCATTAACTCGACAATCGCAAAGGATCAGGAGGAAGAACGAGTTTACTAATACTGGATAAGATCATAGCCTTGTGTTAGACAGAATGAGTAAGTAACGCTGTGCCCAGGCGTCTGAGAGAAGAAAAGGCCAAATCAACAAACTATTGAATAGGTTTCCAGGTGGTAAACGGATGATCAAACCGACTTATTGACGGAAGACGATTGTTGCGCGAGCTGTAAAGCCGGTATAGAGAAAAAGCGTCGAGCGAGGGGAAATAAAAATCTTCACCTACGACCAGGGCACCAACGAACCCTGTCATTACAAGGGCAATTTGCCTACCGAGCACGACGACTCCGCGACACAAGCGACCGATAGAAGAGTATCGATTGGCAAAGATACAAAGGACCCCATATCAACAGGACTACGTCTGCCATCGCAGCTGCCATTGCCGCCGCTGTTTAAAGCAGACCCATTACCTTTCTGGCTGGTTCAATACTGCTTATTACCAGTACTGGGTTGTGCTATAAGTGTCTGCAGTCTAGACGACTTGGGTTTTGGTTGTTCTTATTTCATAGAACAATTGTCCGCGTAGGCTAAATACGTCCATAGGAAAGAGTATGCACGATGTGGTCTTAAGGGGGTTGAGAGTCCAGTTATGGTTTACAGTTGATTCAACGGAGGTAACAGGCAGCTATAAGACTAAATTTAGTTAATGAACTAATTATCGCAGAAGCCGACGCCAACTTGCGTCAAACACGTGCTGTAGTTTGTGATGGATTTGTGAAAACAGCGATCCTTTTTATAACCTGTTTTCGTCCGGATGCTTAGAGATACGGAAATACACAATACCTATAGTTCAACGATATTCAGACACAATGAGATCGTTGGCAAATCTTCTCTGCCGCCTGCGGGTGGTCTGCTGTATGTTTGTGTTCGTTATTATGCGCGCCACCAATTGAAATAGAAAAATGCACCAAAATCAGTAGTCACCATTTATCAAGCGCCACGTCTTAAGTCGATTCCGCACTTTACGGGCGTACGAAGCTCCACAGCCATATTGCAAATGAGATACACCGCTCGTTACTTGACTCACTCGCTCGCTCGCTCGTTTCAACTACATATATCGATTCTGCACCGGCAAATGATGCAGATCACTATAGGTGCAAAAGCCCGATACCAATATCCTGTATCTAACCTAACTAAGAAAAACCAACAGGTCGTTGGCTTTCCACTTTTCCGTCGTTGGTGGTACATACAAAAGTCGAGAACGTAGTCGGAATTACTAGGAAAAGATGTGATGGAACTCCATCAGGTGTCAATCAACAGTGGTTCCATGCTGACACGCATATAGCCTCGAACACTGATTGTCGGTGTCACGGGCAATTTATTCGTTTCAAATAGAGATTGCGGTCTCCGACTACTAAGAGTAGCTGGATATCTACTCATTCAAATACTAGATATCCACGCGCTTCGCGCATCCACGGATCAGCAGGTGTCTTGCACTTCAATTAACATAATACGCAAAGATAGATACACATACGCATCCTAAGGCCTTATGTAGTGGCAAACAAAAGCAGCGATCAAAGTAGCAGAGACACCGCCCCGATGGAACCGCAGTTCTTTCCGCCGACAGACAGCTAGAGCGGTGGTCTATCAAATGATCCTGTAATTTTCCTCGCTGCCGATCATCTAGATGTAATTTCAAATTTCACTTTCGTACGAGTTTATGTCGGAATGATTTGGTTGGGAGGCACCAATAATGATGTTGTTGTCGTCTACTGATTTTTTACCTTCTCGCCAGCTCTCGACAGAAATGACGCCCGAAATAGAAAGGGGGAAAGAAAACATACGCAGTGATCATCTCTAACGCAAAACTATACAGACGTTCCGATATCCCTTGTAAAATATAAAGCATATCCCTTGTAAAATATAAAGCAGAAGTCTCTTTTTTATATATATATATATATACATACACACCTCGCTGAACATAAATCTCTCGGAAAGGTTGCCTTGTTTGAATTTTATATAGCAATAGCCTACATTCAGGCTACTGTCTCCTCTAATGTACCTGTTCATGATTACACACGTATCCATTCGTACGCACGCGCATTACCTATAAGCAAATTATTAAGCTTCTACCAGCTTTAAATACAGATACGGGTTATGCAATACCATCTGTAATGGTTTGGAACTCATGGATTATTATAACCAAATAGGCTCTTAGGCGGAGACGCGGCTGTCGCCGAGGTTTATAAATATGCTAATCTTTTGTTTTTCCTGCGTTCGTTATTCTCCACAGCGTCGACATCTGTCGACGCGCGTGAGTATGGCAAAATAACAAAACCGGGGCGGATGTTCAGTCTTCCAAAGAACTTCTCATTTCGAAGGCGACAACGAAAACAACCCGCATGTTGCAATCTACCGTAGTTACGTGCTCCCAGAGTAGTTATAGCCGTGATGGTAGTGGCGGTGTTCATGATAGGAAGAACATTTTGCCGAACAGTCAAGTTGTCGGACTTTAATGATACGCGCGGGCAAACATCGAAACGGCCACCATAAGTTTCGGTTACCAGCTGAAGGCAGACACCGTTTGAAATGAGGGAGTGTCTACACGTGAATTTCGATTGGCCTAAGTTATCCAGAGGGCTTCAACAGATCATTCAAGCTACGTTGCTCTGCGTAGGAACTGCTGCCTCCGGCAAAGCCGCACTTTTGCATTATTGGTCATTGACTCCAGCGTTGGTACTCAAACTCACATCGTCGACTCGGGATCTTATGTTTGCAGTTCTTGACGGCCGCGACTTGTGAACGCCCCATGCCGACTAATCAAAGTCGGCAACAGTTTCTTATAAAACAACAGCCACCACGACAGAGGCCCTGTAGTTTCGCCTGGCTTCTATGTTTGCCTTGAAAGCTGGTTGGCGCATGTTGCAAGCTTACCAGGTTTTGTTTACCCAAAGTTTGCCAAGTGAAGGGACCTTGAGAAGACGTCAAACGCTTAGGAGCCTAGGGTCTGTAGCCCTCGATTGAAGTCGAGACAGTGGCGTGTTCCGCATCGGCTCCTTCTGACCTCATCCAAAGCCATACGGTTTAAGTCTACCACCCACCTTCTCCAAACGAGTAACGGTCCTTGACCCGCCATTTCAGATGAGTTGGCGGCCTGACGCACATCTTTCAGAGCTTTCTAAAGACTGTAGTGAGTTTTCGTTTTTTGCTATGAGCCTCAGCAGTAATACGTGCCAGTAGCTGGCAGCATTATGCGAACAAGTACCTATGACTGAGGCATAGCGAAAAGGTTTGCCCTTAGGCAAATGGGCCTGCCACCCTGTCCGGCCGACGTTTCAATGTAGCAATGTGACGCCTGTATAGAAATGCTCGTGACGTTTCACCGAAATGAGTAGGTTGCGCCAACCGACTGTAGCTTACTTCTACGGGAAGGAAGAAGCCCGAGGTGCTTCAGCAGCATGGACTCTATACACCAGCAAAATGTCCCATCCGCTTCCAAGCTTTTCAGGAGCCACCAAAGACGAACTAGAGAATCAAGACACGGGAAATGCTCAAGGAGTCAGTCTGACTGACAATATCAGACTGACTCTTCTGGGAAGCACTGGGAAACAACGGAGAGCGGCTAAACGAAGAACGACAACAGGCTACGGACAGCTGGGCACGGGAAAGTGAGGGGCACGACGAAGAACGTTGCCAGCGGAAGATAGTTGCCTGAGACGCGTTACCAAGTACGGCCGGCGACAGTAGTAGGGAAACAGGAAGATGACAGGACGCTGGCGAGTGAATTGAGAAGGCGCATCAAAAGCTTCTGCAGTTTCGTTTTCCTCGATTCTCTGTTCTTTGTTCATCATTCGTCCATACACCAGTTTTTGCCTGCTTCGAAGCTAGCTCATGTCTCATGGCCCTCGCGTGCTTCTCTCTTGGCCTTTCGCTCCAGCAGCATACCTTTACCCGGAACATACATATAACAGGTACATGTTGCTCCTGCTATCGAGAGTTTGGCATGAGAATTCGGCTTTTGCCCGCCCGCTTTCTCTCTTTTCCTCTTGTTCAGTGGCGTACAAAAATGATGTAGCCGTTGTTGAGTTGTCTGCGCCTCGCGTTGGAATGTCGACAACACCAAAAAAAGAACAACACTAACATAACCACCAACAACAACAACGACAAAATAACAAGCGCACATCCTTGGTTCTGTTCGCCATCTTTCTTCTTGGCTATTCATCGTCCGTCCGCGTTTTTCTGAGCTATTCAGGTACAGGGCAACTGCGACCCAGACAAAGCGACATATTGACCAATAAAGTCAGTTTTACAAAGATATCGTCGAACTTACGTCTGTAAGCTATCGGAATAATCGTTTCGTCAAACCATATTGGTAATGGGGAGCCCGTAGCATGAAAGCGTTTTCTCCTGCGTCCTTCCTCTTGCTTGATTTGGGTTCACTCCGGTACACGTTAGTATGGCTCTACAGAAGGTCCAGCGAACAGGGCCAGAGACTAGTTCACGTACGAATATGCAATGAAGGATATTGTATAACTACTAGAACATAAGGGAACACAAAATGGGAAGAAAGCGTTTTTGCACAAACTATGCCCTCATCGTTATACCGGTACCTTGATTTCCCTTATTTTGTTTATCTGTTCCGTCTAATTAAGCCTATTTTGCAGCAGTTGTACGGCTTATGGCACACGCTTCCAGCGTCCTTCGAAAGGACATAATTCAACCGAATATACACTTTCTAAGATACAAGAACGGTGCGATTTAGCTATCAAGGTATTACAGCACAATTGCCTGCAGCTATTGACATCACTTTTACTATTTATAATACTGCCGATCGTTGTCGATACCATAGCTAGGTTAACCCTATTTGTCCAATGATAAAACCCGTCTTAGAGCTTTCAACATTCAGGTCTGTTTGTTCATTCGTAGCTTAATATCCAGTCAGTTATCAATTACTTAAATAACTAAATAAGTTATATCGCGCCAAAAATCGCCACTATCGTATGGGTTTGAAGTGTGTGTTTGCATTCTTCAAAAAATCTAATTGGTAGCCTATTGAATATCGTAAGTACTGTAAATCCGGCCAATCCTAATGGTAAAATAGAAACTTCGTGACTCTGCGACCTTACGCGGAGCTTCCTTATTCGACCTGTTCTATCCTGATCTTATATTTTTTCCCGTCAAGTCACCTATACGTCCATTATGTGTACCTTTTTCGGTAATTATCGCGACAACGGTATAGAATTTTTAAAAGTCCCTACTGCCATTAAATAAATGTGGTTACCCGTTATGGTTACCTTGCCGCGCTAAATATTTTAAAATTCTATGTAAGCATTACAACGCCCAGAAAACGCAGCCGAAATGTAGCAGAACCAAACATACACAAATTGAATAGGATAGTATTAAGCTAATGGAGACTACAATAGGTAATGCTTATTATACATTGTCTAAGACGCGGACCATGTTTCGACGTATTCTGATCGGCCTAGACAAATCGTCGATATCAGTTACGGTATTATCTATTTCCTATGCAAGCAATTGATTTTCCTTTGAAATCCTTTACTCACTGCCACACTAAATTATTTCGTGAGATACGTTTTATTGTATCCTAGTGATGATTAGGTCAAACCTAAGGACTCCACCTACGACCATAGCAACGTTAACAAAAAACACTCTATTGTCGCTTAGCAAGACTATTGATATTTGCTAAGCAGAAAAAGGGAATTAAATGACAGAGAGGTCAGACAGGGGGGAAAACGTCAATTTCGCACCCGCCCGGAATCCCAAACGCATGTATACGTACGCAGGCCTGCTCTGCCACGCATTGGCAAACGAATATGGCCACTCCTCAATGGTCGTATTAGCAACACTATGCAATACTTATTCGCGCATATAATTACACAGGTAGATATTGCTGACAGTGCGCGCCCTGTGCTACGAGAACATTTGAATTGTTCCGTAAATAGTTTTGTTTGAAAGAATATCAAGAGCTCATCACCATATTTTCACCTGTAATCGTCCCATTCTTGTTGTGATTTCAACAGATCTTGCGGTACAGCCGCTTTTCTGAAGTTCTTGCGTCTTCATGAACAAATGGAAAATCACTTCTACTTTCATCCGCATAAGGGTAGAATTGATCTTCTGACGATAATTCGACGACGTAAAGACAACGGGTCGACGGAGAGACAGCCAGGCACGTTACGTGTATACCGAGAAGGCTCAACGAAGAATATCGCGTAGGCAGCACCGTGACATCGCGCACTTACAGATGACTTATAGATGTTCTTCACAGATGTGTTATTAGCAGTAGAAAACTAGTGTTAATAATTGCCTGTTGCATCCACCCATACGTTTCTGCACCGACTCTCCCCCGATCCACATTCACACAAAAAAGTACAGAAGTAAACACCGCGAACGCCTGTATTTTGATCTCTGGCTTCGACCGATGATTTAGAAAAAAACATACACACACATATCAGTAGGTAGATGTAGCCTCTCATAGCACAGCCTAATTGGAGGGTAAGGATCAGCCGATTATTCATGGCTTTATATTCGTCCTGTGTACCTATGTCGCAGCGATGGCACCATTTTACATTGAAAGGGAAAGGCACAACGAAAGCAAGGCTTCGGCCGTAGCTAGCCTTAGAAAGGATGGAGTCGTCGTCTACGGGGATGAGGGTCGGAGAAAGGAGTAGACAGAGAGAGATCAGCCGTCTGTAAAGCTGTTTCGTCCGTGACTTCTCTTGGTTGTTGTCCTTATCCCCTGTTATCGATGCTGCTGTAACAGCTGAAGATGGCAACGCTTTCTGTGGTGGCTCCCTCTGTGTCTTTTGTATTCGTTTTGTTCACTGCCTTTATTGTTGGTATCTCCCGATAAGTCCGCAAAGAGACACAGAGATGCGTTACTCACAGATGGGGCAGGTGAAACTACTGAACGACAGAGTAAATGGGCTCTCTAAACCTAAAACGAGAGGCTCCGTCATGGGTACTAATAAAAATATTAGAGATTGCCGCCACAAAAGGTTTTGCTGCTACTGGTCTTGTTTCTGCTCTTGGAGTACAAGCAAGAACTAAACGCCGCTGCTCATGGAGCCGTTCAGCGCCTTCGCTCACTATCCGTGATGCTGCCTTATGCTCAGATGCTACGGGCAAATCAGTGATGCTACGAATCAACAACGCTGGTGCCAGTGAGAAACGGCGACGACCGACGAGACGTCCAGGGCACAACGAACAGTTAGCAACGACGCCAGAACGATCGAAGCACGGCGGGGGGGGGGGGGGGCAACTACGAAACGTCGGGCAAGGAGATACGAGGTAGAAAAACGGGCAGGTACAGCAAAAAGAAATCCAAAAAAATATGCGACAAACACCATGACGGAAGGGATGAGTTACTGCTCACTACTTACTGCTCATACACCTTACTCTTGGCTAGCAGGACAAAACGCAGACAAGTAAACAGAAAGATAGGTTTTCGAGCTACAGCGTCGGGCACACAGTTAACAAAACGTCGTCAGCAGCAGCAGCAGTAGTATAAGGAACTGCTGCCTTAATTCAAACGAAAGTTGTACTACAACGTAAACAACTAATACGGCAGCAAAAAGCGCACTGTTTACTTCGGCAGCTCGAACGTCATCGGAACAATGGCTGCTACGTGCAAGCGAATTAAGGTTCAACAAACAAATAGCTACTAACAACGAGACCTGTAAAGGACAATACAGAGCTAAAATATAATACTATTACGATAAAATTATAAACGTTAGCGACGTGCATGCAAAGATGCCAGCATGCCCATTTTTTCTGACGATCGATAACGCCGATCTAAACTATACAAACTATATGAGTCCCAATAATCGAACAAAACCCTTGCGAACAATGTCAGTAACTCAACTCGTCTCGGCATTGTAAACTATTTTATCAGCGAAAAATTCTAATACTGTTAACAGATAAATGAACTTCGCTTTGTGAGACTTTTTCTACGTTGAACAAACTGGACGACGCTATAACAAACAAAAACATAAGCCGGCATCGGCAAACGTCGACCACCGTTGCGCTGTACATCCATATACCTTCGGTCAATACAGCTCACGGTATCAACCAGATGAATCATACAAGCTTGTCTCGTATGAACGCCATGCAAAACTCATCTCTCTTGGGGTCTAACTCCACCCCGTTACAAAGCCTCTACAGTTTAGGAGGGATGGAACGCTCTGTTCCTCCCCCGACGCTACACTGGGACAAGGTATAGCCAATTCGTGGAATGGTTGAACCAACGCGAAGCAGAGCAGATAGACCGTATATTATATATAGGTACGTAGTGCCGATGCTATGGGGTACAGGTTGAGGAGGTACCTGACCAACGAATGAACGCTGCTTCTGACGGTGATCAACAACAATAACGTTAAAACCCAATGCGCGATATGGCAGAACGAATTTGTGCTTGCTCGCTTTGTTTGCCCTGTTTTGATTGTTTATCGACATCCACAATAACTAAGCAGAATTGCGTATAGTGTATACTATACGGTGACTGTGATCAAGTACAGCAACAAGGCTCAAATATAAAAATAAGACAAAGATCTAAGGCCATCGACGGTTGACCGATAATTCGAATCGTATAGGTAGAGTGTTAAACCTCACGTGAGGTTCAAGTACGATTTTGGAGTGGCGCCTTTGTGCTAGCCCGCTGTTTAGAGATTTGGAACCGACCTGATTTATATGATTATTACTATTTAAAAATTCTTACTCTAGGGGGTAAATTAGTGGCGATTAGACATGGAGAGATGCCACACGCAGCAGGTTCTCGGCGTCTGAAGGATAACATCAACACCGATATAGCAAACAATCGAGGCTCATTATACAGATACAAACCGTACCAATATATTTACATCACTCAGATTTAGCGGACTCAATTCAATCATTGAATTTTCCAAAGAGCAACAACAAACCATACGTGGAGTCTGCAGCAGCATGAAGTATCCCGAATACGAAATATTGGAACAGGAGGACTGCTGATGCGGCTTATTACAGATCTCCTGAGTGACGCGGCGCTAATCAAGGACCAACGTTATTAACATCGACAGCGGCAGTATCTCATCAATAGTAAGAGCACCTTAAGGAGCCTTGGCTTATTTAATGGCATTTTAGAGAAAATCCAAGAACAAACCGGCATCTTTTTAATTTGATGTACATAGTTCACTGAACTGCAGCTGCTTTTTTCGTTAATCGACCACTATATAATAAATTAAGTATATAAAAAAATTATCTACAATTTGTTAAGCCGAAAAAAAAAACAGCGGTAGCGACACTCTCTGTCCGCTAGCTCGTATTTACCTTGTTTAGTGCTTAGTAATTGGGTGGCGTTGATCGAACGATATTGACTGCTTCAAAATGGGCAAAAAAATAGACACGCGTCGCTATCGTTGCCCGTCGAACGTGTAAGGACACAAGTGGCACATTTAATAGGTATAACGTGGTGGGTATTAGTGAAGCTGATTGTCAGGAAAACGATCTTCTGCGAAATTTTATTGCCAAAGTACATAAATACATAGGATTATCTACAGAATTCTTTCTACCTTTGTGGAATATACGGAGCCAGCTATGTGCACCTCATGTAAGCTTGTTTTATCGGTGATAAGTCCTGTATTGTATCGTAATTTGTGTTCCGTGTTAAGTTACGTGGATCAGTTAATTTTGGACTAATTTGGACCAGTGGACCTAATTAGGACCAGTGGACCTAATTTTCCGGGTGAATAACATATACCACCTCATTGTAGATAGAATATATTACATGTTATTCACGCGGAAAGTTAGCATCATTGTAGATCTCCATTAGAAATTGCTCAAGAAATTCAGGAGTGAAGGGTTCCCAGTGTAGTTATCGCATGTCTACGCTACTCAGTGTGTATTTTTAGCTTATTTCGCCGTCCGATCAACAATTCATTGTGCGATGATTCAGACATTTCGTTGATGGCCGCTAAGAATAAACCATATATCGATTAGCATCAATGCCGTGCACGACAAAAAGGTGTCTTCATTGCATCACGCATGATGAAGGTAACAGTCGTTCAACGACTCATTCCTTTAAATATAGTACGAAATGCAAGCCTTCGATATTTCCGAGCCAGATAAACGAAATGTCTTCTATACTAGAATAATTAGTTTTTTTATTGTTTGAAAATGACGTTGTTTCTAACGTTTCATATCTGTTTACCAAGCTCGATAGCTTTTTCTGTTACCCTCGTTCGTCAAGTGACTATAATGTTCTATATAATAATAATAATAAAACAATAAGCGCTACATTTTACGATGGGAAACAACGATGACTTTCTGCCGCTGCCACTGCTTCTGCTGCTACAGCAACCGTGATTCAATTCAATTCAATATGGATATCATAAAGCACACGTGACAATATCTATGACGCATCCAGATGAAATTATTTAAGAAGCACAAAATGTACATACGCACAATAGTAATTATAGCAACGGCAGCGCGTATACGTATTCGTTACGTTAAAAAACAAGCCGGCCAATATTTAAAATCTGAATCCAGTAACTTAAAATGCAGGTGAAACGCGGTGATGCGAGGTGATTACCTTTGGTAAAAGTCATCAACGTGGATAATGATGCCCTTGCTAAATGTGCTGTTCCCCCCCTTCCAATCATTTCCGCTTGCGGTCTTGCCACGATTGTTCGCTCGAGCAATTGTCTGCTATAGTTAATCAGCCGTTTCGAATATTAGGCACAATCAAAGAAAAAAACAAATGACGAAAGGTGGGGTAGAGAGATTGTGCTAGGAAGTACATACGGATTTACTCGATATATGTAAACAACACGAGACGCAACAAGTTCACTGCAAGTTTAGCGACATGACTAACGACGAAAAAAGACTTCAGAGCTGGCAGAAGGACGCTTCGATTTATCTTCGACCACCGCGCTGGCGAAACGGAACGGTGGTAAATCGTCGGGTTAACTAATCAACGTCGATAACGGCATACGGATTTGTGCCTTTAATTTCGACTAAGCAATAATATAAATATACGGCAGAATACGACACTCACCTATTGATTCGTATCTTGACTTCGACAGCTTCGCCCATTGTATTTAGGAGCTCGTAGGACCGCTAATCGATAAATGGCAACTAAACGCAGCGACGGCCTTGATATTTGATGGACCACACGTGGCGGCGGACGGGGTATCGTTTACTAACTAGCAGCGTTAGACACAGTCTCGAAATTTGCTTGTATAAAAGATGTATTTTCTTCAAAAGTCAAGTAAGTACCTAAACTACGTTCGTGTATATAACACGACTTCGTCACGTCCACATCTGAAGAATGGTTATTGTCGCCGTTGTGTGATGATGCGCATTAAAGCATTACAGAAGCGAAGTATATTGGAAAAACAAATACATCAGCAAAAATGGCTAGCCGATAAGATATTTTGTGTCGTCGGAACGATCGGATGGAAAGTAGATAAGCGACGGGAAGCAACTTAAGCTTGGCTACCAGCGCTTCGTCGCCACTGGCGACGATGAAGGGTACTCGCTTCAAAATACTGGCGATGTATGTATGGGGAATAGAGAAAAAAAATAGAGCCTGCCAACAAAACCTTACCGAGATAGAAAATCCGATTTCTCTCAGTCTCTCGCAAGCGATTTATTCGTCTTTCCGCACGCTCCAATGTCGAGATTTACTTTCCTCTGATCCCAGAAGTGTCTACTAATAGAGAGCCGTTAGTCGGCGGCCCATTTCGTCTACCGTCCAGTGAAAAGTAGAAACAGTACCGGCGTAGTGGACAGACGCAAAAAGAAGAAAACACCCGGGTGAATTTGATTTTTAAGCGTCGCCCGCCTATCCTATCGGCAGAATTACAGCAGCTGCATCAATTGCAGAGGAACTGCCGTAAAGACAGGGCAATTCACCACAAAGCAAAGATAGTTCGTCTCTGCGTTTGCTTTCAATAGTCGATACGATAGATCAGGTAACGTTTACGCGAACTCTAGTAACGTGTAATCGAAATAAAAATGGTAAAAGTTCTTCTAATTGACTAAGAGATTAGATATTAATAACAAATTTGGTTGTGATGAAAAAGGTCACTCACTTCTGTACATTGTTGATAATTTTGAAGTTAGCAGCGGAGCGCAAGCGTCTTTGTTGCGGCACGTCGTCTTTTCTTTTCGACTGCTTGTGTTGTTGTTCTGGCTATTGACAGTTTTTTTTGACAGCTGCTGAGTTTTGCTGACTTTTACCACATACTCTTCAACGTCGCCGTACCTCAGTCGTCGGTGCATGTACTGACTTCGTTCATTATATTGTCTTGTTGTCGTTAGAACGTCGATGTCCAGGCATAGTCTTAGATTGGCAACGTCGTAAGCCTCGGTATCACTATCACAACTACTGGAAGCGTTGGCCAATACTCTTCTCGATGCCGCGGTTGATCTTAGATGACTTGTTGTGACTAACTTCCCCGTTGCAACAGTCGGTATTGGAACGACGGCGTCGAATCGAGGATCACTGGTGAGCCCGCTGCCTGCTACCACCAAAGTTGAGTGCGTCAGAGCCGGGCGAATGGGGACTCGACGGCCGCGCGCCTCATGACGTCGGGCGACCCCGCCGTCGAAGGGGGGCCGGAGTCGCATTCACACCGTGAGCTCAGCTCCGACAAGCCTCAGGCAAGCCCAGCAGATCGTGCAACGCGGACTAAGCAAACTGAATGCTTAGAAAACTGCACGGCAGCTTCGCGCAACCATTGCTGAGCTCGACTGAGACGCTTGTAGGATTTAGAGCGGTGATTGTGCATGTGTCATGCACACAGTTACCTCTTTAGCACTTGTAGCTCCCTATAATTCAGAAAAACAAATAGGGTAAAGAAAACAGATATATTTATTGCGGTTTAATTTTTTAATAGCATGGTAAGAAAGTTAATGATTTCACCTTATTACAATGATATCGGAAAAATATAGAGCATATATTTTTGTGAGAATACTCCCATCCCAATTGAGCTTTTCTAAAATTCCCGCAAGCATTCACTGGGGCAAGCAATAATTCCGGTTTAAACATGGCGCGTCAACAGAATTCAACGGCAGCAGCGATCGACTTTAGCAAAAATCGACAAACCTGTTCCTCGCTCTGGGCTTTCAACTGCTTTTCATAGCCAGTCTCATCAGCACTTGTTTGCTCCACCACGGTGTAGCCTCACGCTGTGGCCTAATAGGAGTTTCGGAGGTGTAAACTCCAAAGGCTGTCAAGGTTTGGTTTATATCGACAACTCGGAAGAACGTACCGAGTTGTTGTGAGGTTATAATATTATTGTTACCGTGGCGTCTCCCTGCTATTTCTGGCGAAAAATCAATTTCGTGTCTCTCACGAAACAAGGTGTTCTTGGATACCGGCATACTTACCTACGGAGTCGTTCAGGCGACCGGGTCAGCTAAACCGCGAATTGCAGCTGTGACCAGTTTCTGTGTCTACCGTTGGCGTGGGTGGGGCAAGCTCGTTAGCTAGTAAACTAACCTCACTACTAATATTGTGTCCTGCTATGACGCGTACCGGGAAAGTAACCCATTCAGGACTTCTCAGTCGTGCTTAACCAGCTCCATTGGTTAACGCCGCTTTTAATCAGTCAGTCAACTAGCGTGCAAGTCAGTCAGTCACTAGTAATTGCCTGTCTTGCTTCGGTTTCTTTCGCGCTTATATACGATGCCCCTCAACCGCCTCTAACCATACTAACTTCTCCCTATGCTTCCTCTGGCAATGCCTCCGCCCCCCAGGTCTACGACGTAGTCCTAAAGTTTTAAGAAGCTGCTGGTCTAACTTAATGTCGGGCGCCAGTTTAAAACTGTTACGAGTATGCCCAGAATAAATGTCGCTTGACTATTGGCCCTGTAATGGCGGCACCGACCAGAATGCACATTGTTAGTTCCTTCTTACTTGTCTGACGACGCTAATAAGACCTGAACTGTGTCCGTAATACAGAGTATGATACGACCCGGGTAGCAGAGTAAACAAAAACTACGGCTGCTAACCAACGAAACCGTGCAAACAGCACTAGGCAAAGGAAAACAGGTAAAAAGCAAAATCAACTTTTTGCTGAGATGATAAGCTGTCTTATTTACTCGTCATTGTAGTAAGGTCATATAAACAAAATAGGGACGCTATCGAAAAAATTTAAGATAAACAAAAATTATTTGAAACCGAGTATCAGAATCACAACTCTGATAATATTTCCTATAATAGAAGCACTTTGATAGGTGATTAATCCAAAACTAAATATGACCTTTTGTCATATTTATACACGTTGTGCTCTCAAACCCACAATAAGACGGTGTAAGAAAAACTGGGCCTAAAAAAACTACAAAAGAGCTAGAAATATATATCTAAATTGACGAAACCCATTTTTGAACGTCAAGGGAAGAAGACTGTCAACGCATCATTACGGTGGTTAGGGATGCGAATGATAATGTCGCTGTACTGTTCAAACGACCATTGCAGCTGAATCTTGACGCAAGCGCCGGCCTAGTTTTGGAGTCATACAACCGCAAGAAATCAACGTACGCGAACGCAGTCTAGATACGCAGCGGTACAGAGAAGTAAAGGAATGGGCTTTTTTTTCATCCATTTCCCATTTCCCCTCCTAGTGTGACCGGACCAGATGATGACGTAAGGTCCGATGCCACCGACAAGTAGCTAGACTCATGGAGATCCCATATGTACTCGTTTGGTCGTGGCTATGATTGTCTGAGTGGCCGGACCGTTTATGCCTTTAATGTTGCCTAATGACTGGTTGCGGCTCTTTGCTTTTGTCACCAACGTCCACGTTACTTCCATTGTTATTGGCATAGCAAAGCGAATCATGTAAGGCAATCGTGTTGCTGTTGCCCTACGTAAATGAAAATGAAACTCAACAGTGTGCTGGTACCAACGAACCTTACACTGTCTCCCCAGGCCATCTCCTCTGCTTAGCCGGCATCATCCATCATCTCTTCAAATGGCTATTTCCACCTTTTCCCTTGCTTCGCGCAGTAGACCACTCCCATAAAACAATTGTTTCCAATTGTTCTTTAACATCCGGTTTTTCCTGCCTTTATGTTTCGTTTTCTTTGGCGGGGCGATGCATAAGCAACAGAATCGGTACCGAAGGCTGAAAAAAAAGCAGTCGGCGAAGGTCGTACCAAATTTTGCAAGTAACCTGCCAGCGGCCAACAAACCGGCAAGCAAGTGGCTGGAAGGCTCAGCAACAGGCGGGTAGCTGTAGTGAAAACATTGTACACCATAGCTCGTTCCTGCATCAAGAGTTTTCACCCTAAGGGTGATGGGGTGAACAAACAGAGGGACAGGCAAAATAACTGTTGTATGGAAAAGGCCGATGACCAGCCAGGAACAACCGACAGAAACGGCAACAGCACGAAACGAAAGTAAAGGAAAAATAGGATTGCATTTTTGTGCAATGTCGGGTGTCTACCCCCACCAGCTCCCCAAATCAACTCCTTCCCCGCAGAAGGTGCTGCCCCCAGCTCTGGAACCACTATGACTTCAACCGCCGTGCCAGCGCGGCACCAGCAGATCGGCAGAAAAAACGATGCAAAACGCCTGCATCGGTATCAGATTCAACGTTTCCACGTATCAGCCGTCCAGTGTTTCGTTTCCTACCTGTCTTCGACCTGTTTTTATTTTCGGGTCACTTTCTTACCCTGTGTCAGCTTGCTGTCTGGCAATATTGGCGTTCGTGCAGCGCGTCGTCCTCTCTGCACCTTCTGTTACATCGTGCCCTTGAGCGCACATGTAGATAGAAGGCAGTCTTGCCGTAGGCAACCTGAAGGTGGCTCACGTCCGTCAGATGGGGTCGGACCCATTCTACCAATCGACCATCTGACTACTGTTTCATTTCTGCCGTCGCCCACCTTCTTCTAGAAGAGCAGTAGCAGCAAGGTAGTATACAAAACAGTTCGACGGTTACTGCGAAGGTAGGAACTGCGCAACTTTCCCCGTTGGATGGTGGCAACACTTTCTGGGATAGTACCTCGGTCTTTGTATTTACCTCACTCAGAGCTGGTTTGTGTATGGTTTTCATTTTTGCGGACCTATTTTTTCGTCCCAACTAACCCTTCGGGAAGTGCTAGGGAACGCCTTTCCTGTCGCTCTAAAGTTTAGTTTCATTTGCTACTCTATCTAAAGAAAGGTAGCCACCATTTTCTTTTCTTACCTCCTGCTCTATTCGGTCGGTGCCAGAGCCCGTGGAGAGTTGCACAGAAAAGGAGGCGACGAGAGATAAAGTGGTAGAAAACAAATTAGAATGTTTTCATTTGAAGCTACTTTCTTTTCGTTGACCGTTACGTCGGTGTCTATGTTAGTTTGTCTGTCTGGCCTGTATGAGATTTTTGTAAGATGTGTTCAACTAATTCCTTAATTCTACAATAGAGATTCTGTAGACATTATTGCATACACAAAAATAGAGCAAACTGCTTTTTTGAAAAGGTCAGTTCAGACTTAGTCGCAAATACGCTAGATATAATAATCTGCAAAACATTAACCTTAGATACACAAATGCCGCACAAACAAAGACAGATACGCATGTATTATGTCTGCTGCTATGGGTTGAATCTACCTACGGCTATATGAAGATAAAACGAGTGACTATAACGCGTTTTCACCAGCCCGTAACAGTCTACACCGGTCCGCTGTAACGCGTCCCTCACAAGAAAGCAGCTTCAAAAATAGAACAAGTGACGAAAATGTTTTTTGCTAGAGTCATCATGAAAATGAAGGGAGTTCTGGTGCAAAGTTTTGTGATTGTGGCTTACATCGGAGCAGTCCCTTTGGAAGGTGTGATAAGAATATAATCAACACTACGAGGACTAGTTGCGAGGAGAGCGGTACGTAGGTCTATTATGCGAGAAAGGGCATCTTTGTATGTCAAACCAAAGCAACTCTTTGGTTCTCTTGCCCCATAGTGCATTAGTGGCGTCCATACTTGCACAACCGCCGGTTGAGGAACTGGCGTTGTAGAGTCGTCAACGAACTATCCGGCGCTTCTCGGACACGAGATCTCGCAATAGCAACAGAAGAAAAGTGAAATCGTTTGCTATTCAAGGCATTTCCAATGTGTTACGAAATCCTATTTAATTGCGAAATGCGCGTATGTTCGGAATAGGTCAGAAAATCAGAGACAGATCTAAGATTTAGGCATCGAGGTTCGAAGATTATTCGGCTTTAGGACGTGGCCTAAGTGGTTCAGAGTTCCTGTATAAGAGGACAAGTGGATGCAAAGCGCTTAGTACTGCTTTTGCCATGACAGTTTACGCAAATCCGTTTCGGTATATATATATATATATATATATATATATCGAATAACCTCTTGGTACCACACGACTTTCTGCCACAGCCAAGTTTTAATTTCTAGCGCTTCTCCAACAGAAACCACTTGTACCACTAGGAAAGCAACTATGGGTTATCTCAACATGACAAAGAAATATCTATTCTTCATGGATACACTGTTTGAGTGGATGACTGAGTATGCCTAAGTGTGAAACTACGCAGGATTTTTAAAACTCCATTTTCTGAACCTCTTACCGGCATCAAACTTGGATCTCCACGGAGCTATAGAATATCTATGGCCCATCGCCACTATATTCTTTTGTCCAATGAATTGTTTTAGTAGCTCAGCCTATTTGCTCACTCCCATTGTTCAGAAAACCCTAAGGAATTCTTCTAAGCTATATAGCTTGTTCCACTCTTTCTCCTTCGTTTTATCAACCTCCCTCAAAGGCATTAGACCGCTCATTGATGCCCGTTGATATCAGAAGAGCTTCTTAAGTTCGCCCACCTCATCCTTTTCTTTGCCCTAAATTTCCGCCCGGCAAAGGGGAAGCATCTGCGTCAAAACGGAGGATGTCTAGCTTAATGGGCGAACAGCTAGCGGAACATGGTAGAGACGGTTTCCCAGCAGCTAAGGACGTTAGCCAGCCCAAGCTCGGAGAGTAGCTCGAATTTCACCCGACTGCTCTACCCTCCTGCCATACCTATACTCGTACATGCTTCCGTGCTTCGGCTTGCGCTTGACTTGCAGTAGAAAAGCAGTCATTCGCAGGAGAACTAAGTTCCTTCCCCAGGAAACATCAGCGAATGTGGTGCATACTTAAACATTGCATCAGATCCAAGAGGTGGAAGGACAGTTTGCCTGCCAATCCGTCGCCGATAGTAATCGCTAGTTCTCGAATGATTAGCCTGGTTTGCTTGTGCCTGCTCATCTCTAGTCCCTAACTTCTGCTCCCGCAGTGCTACCCGCAGGAACAACGAAGAGGAAAAGCACGCGCCATAAGAGGAACGAAGCCTAGCGCGCACGGTCGAGATCTGGGGCTAGAAACGCAACAGCAGCAGGCCGCACAGCTGAGGTCTTTTACCTTCCTCCTGACCGGACTGCCAGCGCCGTCGCGCAACAGCCAATCTCTTACACACGACAGAGCTGCCACTGTGGCTTTCTTAGCTCTGAGATGGTAAGGCCCTGAGGTGCTTCTGCAGTCTTCGGCTTTCCTCCCTGCTACCTGGGACATACCGGCACGCCCTAGTGATGCTCAGTGGTTTGAAATCGCAGGACAACCGATCAGGATATCCCGAGTATTCGCCTTGTTCACTGGGTCAATATCGGCAGAGATGACACGATGCAGGCAGGTTTCAGGCCTGGCATAATGCACAAGAATAGAGGGACAAAGCGAGCGTCGCCGCAGTGCCTCCATTTTGTGAGTAGTCGTTCCCACAAGATGCCGCAAGAAGAGGAGAACTGGGAAAATGAGCCAGAGGCTTGTACCGTGGGAGGGTGATAAAGGCAAGGGTATTCTGGCAAGGTTAGATAAGCAATTTCAGTAAGCAAAACAAAAACCATTGTAGTATTACTGCGATAAGGCATAGGTGCGTGCACCCCATGTGCAACAGACAACATACGCATATAGAAACGCCTTTCAAACCCATCGATGCGTTCCTGCATTCTTGTGTGCGCGTTTCGCAGGGTCACTACGATCGATATCGACAAGCTGGGCGAACACTGCACATAAAACGTGCTAGATCTTCGGTTATTAGTTAGGGGACGAATCGTAATAAAGCAATTAGAGGTATGATTTTTCAATGGCTATTAAAAGCGTTTTTATTTGATTACGCGGTTTTAACGTATAATAGTCAAACGTATATAATGCAATATGGATATTGTTACAAGGACAGGATGGTTGATTGTGGAAAAACATCATAGTGTTACAATAGGCAGAAAGCCTTCCAGTACATCTAACTTCATACGCGATGTATAGGTTAATAGAACTGCTTGCTGGGCTTAATTATTCCAAGTTTTTCGTACCGAAACAAAAGTGTTCGAAATAATTGTGCGAAGACATGGTTGGTAAATTACAATGTTACCATTAACTTCAAGCTCGCTCGAAACATGCTTTTTGATAACCTCTTTATCCACGGATCCATCAGAGCTTTTGTATAATTACTACATCTGATAAAGGCACTGTCAGCAAGGAAGCATGAATCAGTACGGGACAGACACATGTAAATAGTCCATACAATATATTACAAATTCATCATCATAATATAATAGAACAGGGTCTTCGATTGCTGTTCTGTCTGGGTCAATTTTTGTGCCCGATAATTGAACCAATGTATACTTTTGGTTCAAAATGGAATTTGTACTTTTTTTTTTTTTAACTACCTTCACAACAATGAGCTTCCGCACACATATCCATGTTCAGCTTAAGTGCAATGGCTTTCCTTAGTATAACATACCGAGTTACATCATTCTATACACGAACTTCTTGTTCTACAATAAATGTCAAGGTGCACCTTTTGATAGTCCGGATATCTTTTATGTCAGAACAGAACAGTGCGACCCTCGAAAGCCGTCACATAAAAAACATTCAGGTGACACTATAGGCGGTAAAGCGTCCCAGGCCGCTCATATACGCGTAAACGTAACGTTGTGTTGGGGCCAGCAGTTCCGAGTTCAACCTTTGTTCAGTTTTCCAGTTGGTTATTTTTAATGCAACGGTGCCCCCTTCTTCCCTTATATTCGAATTGTTTTGAAATATCGAATTAAAATTTTCCTCCAGTTCGCCACACGTCTCTAATTGTTTTATGTTCTGTTTGGCAAATATTTGAATATTGCGCGCTTTCGCGCGACGATCGTCACAATAGTTCTATGGCCTCCAGCTAAAAGCAAAGCCATCAGTGGCCAATTTCTTTAAAGTTCCTCACACATTACGAGTCCCACGAGATGGCCACAAAGGCTTCTTTCCGGACCCGGTACGACTTCGTGCTTTGTGCTCTCTGCCTCCTCATTCCGTACTGCTTCTTCACCCTCCATCACTCGCCATTGTCTTCGGTCCAATTTCGTTTTCTCTTCCATAAAGTCATCGGTCTCACCCGCTTCTGCTCGTGCCGCTGCGTGAAGATGGAAAGCTGTCGAACCATTGTGTTTCTTCGGCACTTCAAGTAGAGTCGACTTGGGGCAGTACTGCCATCACGTTTAACTGCGGCAGGTCGAGAGCTACACACGCCTCCCCAACAGCATCAGCAGTAGCAATATATCACCTTTGTTTTAGTGAGGCCGACTGTTCACATCGAGCGAATATAAGCGAATAAGCTAGCACAGTTGTTGAGATTTTTTCATTAGTTAGTGTTTGATTCTCTTAGCTCGGCGAGAGGTAGGACCGACTCAAGACAGGCTCCAAATCACGCAGGCACAACGAACAGAAGCCAGAGGGCTTTTACTATAGTGCCAATTAGAAGAATGGTCACAACTAACGAATGTCATCGAACCGATCCAGAGGAAAGCTCGATAACGTTCCATACGATGCGTCCATGCGCTACCATTTTTAAGTAAAGAACGCAAGTCCAGGTGACGTGAGAGCGGCGATAGGGATGTCACCCGGGGAAATAAGCCCACGAATGGGACGATTACTACTCTTGCTACTAATAAATAAGCGGGTTAGCACGATGCTAATGGACAGACCGCGAAGCTGGTCGAAAAAAAGGCAGCGAGCTGCAGCATAGGATGAGGCTATCTAGCTAAGACTGTGGAGATACTTGACAAACATTGCTTGTGATGACACTGTATTCCAAGAAGACAAATCAATAGTAAAGATGATACGTAACGATTTGTGCTTGTATCGGCAGCATTACAGTGTGCATGCACATACGTACACGCACAAGTTTACTCAACTGCTTAAATTTACGATTTGTTAGTTGTTATGTCAGTTTATTTCGTTTGCGCCAGGTCGTAACGTATAAGTGAAGTGATGACGCTATATGAATGGTAAGCTAATAAACGTACATATCAACGTACCTTTCCATCTTGGAGATGTTAGTTAGACATCTTGAATAGATTTTAATAAAATTAGCTGTTATAGTAATACTCTTTCACGCTAAGGTCAGGTCCTTTGAAGAATTTTTTTTAGTCCGATGCTAGAATAGTCCCACCTAGTCCTCTACTTAAACGGATACAGTCTATTTCTTTATAGATTAGCCTATATATATTGACGTCGGTGAATAGTATCTTTGGTACAGGTTGCTCACAAGATAAAGGATGATAGATGTCGAGCCTCGAAAGTTGGTGTCTATCAGCTCTCATGTGCAACCTATCCAACACCGGCACGCGAAGATTATGAATGTTACTAGAAACATCGAAACACAACGGCAGCACGAGGCCTTTTCGAGGGCACTCTATAACCAACCAGAATAAAAGAATTGGAAGCTAAGCGAATGAGCAAGCGTGTCAGCAGTGAATCCAGGCCTGAAATGACCCAGGTATAGACGACCATCACCGTTGTCATGATGTTGCCTTCTTCCAGTCTGCTTGCATAGCCACCGGCCGCTAAGGTCAGGCAAGAAACACTTCTAGCGACCAGATTTTTTCGGCTTTCCACCGTGTCAATGGCAGGATATAAATGCGGTCAGTATTACTACAACCATAACCTTGAAATATAACGACCTCGGCCATTCCATTTTAGTTTTGATCAAAGCGGTTCGGCGCATCGCCGGTCAAATGAAGCCGACCGCGACTAGAGTCGCCTATGCCGTCATTAGCGGCTTTTGTCCGCGACACATCCGTAGAGTGACTTTCCCGACGACCTATTTTTACGCTCTTCCATTCCGGTGAAAGGGTGCTCATTACCGCTCAGAACGTTAAACTAGAAGCTGCTGCTACGTGTAGAGCAACAACCAGTGGGTTAATTTCATGAAGTCTGACGAAACAATTATAAATCAATACCCAAATCCCAAAGTAGTGATAAGACCAGTTATATTATCGCCGTAGTAACCTTCACGGCAATCCGTCGTGACTACTCATAAGCAGTGGCACCGTTCGACGATTCAGTCAAGATGGAACAGGTCATCTGTTGCCGTTGTGGTCGTGGACGATGATGTTCATCCGATTTTTGTCTGTCTTGAGACCATGTCGAATTTATGTAATAAAACAACAGAAACGCAAAGAGCTCCAAGTACATACCACTCGTGTGCTAAGCTTGATGTGTGATATAACCACCCTTGAGCAAATTTATCATACACAACAATGTTGGACAATTCTAAACTTTCGGAACGAGCTATTAGTCTTCGTTTCTCGTTCTCAATATTGGCCATATAGGTGCAATTTTAAACAAGTTAGAGAAAAAGCAAAAAAACAAAGTACACACAAGTAAACGAGTAGCTATGTACGGCTGTAGCTAAAATGGCGCATTACTACAATCGGCATAGAAGTGTCACAACGAAAACGCTGCGTGTATTTTGGTCGGCTAATTATATATGACAACTCTTAGCCTAGCGGATCACTCGGTCTTGCAACTATTCTCTAGGCCAGAAATATTAACACCATGTGTCTAAAATATATGGCACAAGCATCCCACGTAGCATTTGATATATCGCAGACGTGAACACGTCCACGCACTGGGCAGAGGCTCAATAGAAATATATATAGGTAGTGGGCCGGATAGTTGGGAGCTACACCATCAAATACTAAAGTATAGCGTCTGAAACCCACGACATGATACTTTAGCCGCTGTAGCGTGCATGCGGAATAGTAGACACGTAATGATTGGCGGTACGATAAAGCGGACCCTATCATATGGTACTGCGAAATTCGAAACAGGGAACAAGAGCAATGCACTACAGAGAGACCGGCGATATTGGAAATGCTATTCAACGTCTTGCGGCCTCGACGCTCGCTTCGAGCCTCGTTTCCACCGTTCTTGCGACTACATTGGCGGTGGATTTTCAAACATGATACTTTTGACGTTTTAGGTAAAGTTGGTCCCTCGCCGCGGGGGGTGCTCGCCACCTGTTCTATGGCTACCGATCTGTTCCATAGGCATATAGTACTACCATAGGCTATGCCGCCTCCGAACACTTTAGGTTGATCACCTCACGACAGCGCGCGGTTTCTTAAGGTCGCTAAGTCCGAAGGACATCAATACAGCGACTAGTTAAGTAACAGGAAGTATCGAGTCATATTTGTTACGCTCGGAAAAATTAAGCCTTTCGTATCTCCGCCGTACTCCATCTCACTGATATGAAACACAGCATACATTTTTCTGCAGGTTAGGCAGCTGTTTGACGGTAGCAGACACAAAGCCGATACGGGCGAAATTTGTGTAACTTCATTAAGACGGCTAGTTAACCGATCGGCGGGGGTAACGGTGAAATCAGCCCCGCGTGGTCCCCCACACAGTGTACCATCTATAATTTCCTATTCATATATGATATGAAAGTATTAGAGCGAAATTTAATTAAATCATGTCTGTTAATGGCATCTGACATGTTAATATTTTGATTAATGACTGTGTGACAGACCCTCACACACACAAACCATGCACATAAACGCACAGACTCAAATACGCCCATAGTCAGTCTTATGTAAATGCGCTCGCTAAATCTCCAAGGATATACAAATCACTAAACACAATATATAACCCTACGTAGCTAAACACAACCCTTAATTTGGCGATAGACTGCACACAGAAGGTACACAGAGTTAGCACTGCTCGATCATTTGTCATCATCTATATAACGTTGGAGGGATAGACATCCTACTAAGATAATGATACAAGCGAGACTATGCCGTTTCATAAGCCGATGACCGAGTCGGGATGACATGGCCGTTCGCGAACAATGCAAAACGTGTGATACCTTTTCTATGCGGACTGCCGTATAAGGTGGTGTCGTTTGTATCAATAGACAGTCGCGTATCGCGTTTGATGATAGGACGAAGGACTAGAGTTATACTCATAATGGTCGTATTAGCTGGAATAACAACTGCGACCTAAGCGGCAGCTGCAACACCCAACAGTTCGAAAAAAGCTGCCCTTTTTTGTGTAGCGATATGCCTCGCTTTCTGGACTTAGGCAGTGTTAGTGTATCTCGGTGTACCAATGTGCAAAACGCTCATGCCATGAATGTGCCGCAATCATTCTACCTTTTCCATTTTCCCTTTGTCCCATTTTTCCCATAAGATGGCAGGAGGTTTGGAAAGATACCTTCCTTCACTCGGCTGCCAAAGCAACCAAAACGCGAACACTGCGTGCCCCTATTTGTGTGCACGTCTTTTACTGGCATAGGTTATTATCGCCCCATTGTCAAGCACAAACAGTTTATATCATAGCTGCGTCACGTGGAGTGTTCAATTGAAGCTTGTCCATTTGTTGTTCACCTGCCCAATCCGCTACCTCCAAATATGTACCCCTTCTCATTTCTTCTCGTGTTATCCCCATAGGCGTCGTTCTATTATTATTCGACCATATGAACACTGTATACCAGTGTTCGTTTAACCATTCGTTTCAGTTGTCACCGCCTACGATGCCAAGGGCTGTTGATACTAATGTTGGTCTTGCATCAGCTGTCTTCGTCAGACGCCTCCTCTACAGCAACGGCCATGAATAAACGAAAGCGAGGTCGACCAACGAACAAATGAACCCCCGAGATAGGCTGCCCACCGTTCTTGCCACTGTCTACTGATATGGCCTTTTGCCTCCGTAGGTGATAGCTTCTCCCACGATAACAACCATTACTTCCAGCTCTAGCCAACGCGCACAGATTATTAGACGTACTCTCTGCGTTTCGTTAATAGCTATTTCGACTTTCCCTTTCATTCTCGCAGCCCTTTCGTAAAGGCCACCAAATCAGGATCCCGGATCCGCGAATGTTTTTGTTCGACCATAACCACCCCTTTACTTCTAAGGCGAAAATACTATAAGGACCCCCTGTACGGGGAGAATACTTTTAAGCTCACCAACATTGGCACCACAGTAGCCAGCTGACGCGGTAAGGTTGACGTGATAATCACGGCACCTCCGCATTAACACCGTCACGACTCACCCCAAGAGGTGTTATACGCATACTCGGTATAATCGTAGTCGCCGGCGTAATTATCACACAAGTAGCCATGTGTATCAGTTCTTCTTACGTTAGTTCAACTGCATTGGCGTTCGTCCATACTTTAAACATGACACGTATAAGTAAGCAAAAATAGTCATTAACCATTTCTCTGACAGGTCCATGAAATCATCATTTGATTCATTCGAAGATCTGCCTGCCTTTATGAAGTACGCTTATCATTGTACCGTCAATTCGTCTACTCAAGCTTCGTTGTTTACAAAATATGAAATATGTACACATGATTAATCGTCCACATTGGTAGTTCCTCTGTCGCATACGATATTTGATGGGTAGCCGGATCATTAGGTCACACGAACGGCTGCCAGCTGGAAACTGGAAGAAAAATTAGACACTTTGCCCGTTCTTTTTTTGTTTGTCCCTTTCCTGCTCTTTTATGTTATACGGTATCACTTGTAAACAGCAGAACCGTTGTAGATAAAACGTTAGTTTTTTTTTTGGTGTTTAGCTAGCGAGGTGTAATTCGATTTATAATAAGTGCTTTGAAAAATGTTTGAAACAACTTTTTTCTTTTTATTGCACGAGCATCTATAAAAACACAATACGATTAAAACAGCGCGAAAAGGTTGATTTACGAGCAATACTCAAACGGTCATCAATTTTTTTATTAGTAGTTCCCATTGTGGTGTGCCCTGGCAATACCGTGTTAACGTAATACGTGTTCACGGAATATAGGTAGTCTGACTACGTTGTAAAATTTTGGAGCGACATAGCACAAAAGGTAATGGCGATGTAAAGGGACCTATTTGTTGCAATCAGTTAATAATTCATCAGAAGCTAGCTATGCTATCATCCCTTCTGCATCTTTTACCTCTGGATCAAAAACAGCCGGGATCGATGATCGCAGAATATTCAAGCGGACTCGCGACATTAGAACAACGCCTACAGTAATTACTTAAACATCAAATTTAATCGAGCTAAAAATACCTGGTCATTGCTGCATAATCTTATAGTATTCAATGATCATCTGCATCGCGGAAAAAGCAATTGGTCTCGTTCTTCTTACTTTTCTTTCGTGTTACGCAGTGACACATTTCACCTGAGAGCTTCTCCTAAGTCCACAGAGTCTTTTCGGGACAAAATTATGATTCTGATTATTCTGCTAATCTTAAGCTTAGTTAGGTAGATTGTTCCGAGTCATAAGGCTTTTATCTTTCGCATTTTCGTTTCGGTTCATGCTGCTTCCATTTGCTTCTGTATTTCGCTTCATCCTTGGCTAGCAGAGACATTCACCTCTTGTCGAGTAGGTCCAGCAACCTTCCAGGCACAGTGGCGTGTCATCGCCTCTGTGTCCTGTTCCTTCGCTGATTGGTCTCGCCATTCTGGGCTCACACTCACCCAAGCTGTGACGCGTTTGATGAACCAAGTTCCATCTGCTCTCCCTCTTCCCACAGTCATTTTGTGTGTTATAGTGGCGGATGCTGGTTTCGCTGATTCAATATTGCTTAGTCGTTCTATAGCTCTATTCTATCTCTGATTTCAGAATTGTCTTAGAATCGCCGCTAGTTTCGTATTGGGCTTGCCTTTATTGCCTTTAATTGATTCTGTGCCTCCCGGTTATCTGTGTGTCGCTGCGAGCGTTGTAATAGATTATGCGTCTAACGTACTAATAGCATGTAGTTGGGGTCCGCTTTGTTTTAGTACCTTGCCTCACTGTAATCTGTACTATTTATGTAGTATTTACATGTAGCGCTGCTGTCTTGTTGTCGCATGGCTTCTCTCGTTCGTTCAAAGTCTTTTTTACGTATTAACTGGTGTTGCAGTTAATACGTAACGAAGACTTTCAACGAACTATCATCTGTTCAGGTTATACAGGAACCGGCAGCAGCGGCGACGGCACTTATCACTGCTCCCCTATCATGGCTGACCTTTCTGCCTGGCCTACAGCTCACTCCCGGCCAAGCGTGTCCCAATATTTGGCAACACTTTTATTAATACGTTAAATGCCAAATGACCACAAAGACACGTCTTACATGACGCGTAATCCAAATTTACGTTCTTGATCCTCGTTCTAGATTCCATTGGATGTACCGAACCGTTGTCTTCGATGTGATAATTTGTACTGTAATTATTAACACTCTCCAGATCGCTTTTATCATTAGCGATTTACGCCAGTCTTCCGCCTCATAAACATAAATTATTTGCTAGTTTTGATGAGACTAAATGCACTGGCGGAGAGCACTACCCTGTGTGACTTGATAGCTGCTAGCGAAAGAGGAGAAGCTCTTTTTGTCACAAAGTTGTTCCTGAACATGTTCCCGACACTTGTCTATTTATTCGTACGTCATAGGTCGCAGTGCAGGTGCAGTCGAGGTATCTGTTCTTGCTTTCCATTGGTTTTCAGCGTTTGCCTTTGGTGAAGATTCGAGGAATACAGCCATAGACGACACTAGCTTTGTACTCATGCTGAGTTGGAAACATCGTTGTGACATCGGGTGCGACAATTAGCTAAGATATTGATTGTTCTAGTATTGGATTCAAGTTATACTGTTCGGATATCACAAAACAAGTAAGCGAAAAGATCGACGGTAGAGCCATCCATATCCGACATAGACTGTCACTCCTGTCACTGCAAGAATTCGCCAACGTAACAGTGGTTAATTGCACGGCACGTAATGCACGCATTTTTTCATTTCTTCTTTCTTGTTGGCTACCATAGTGCCCCATAATTGCCCTAGAGCATGTACTGGGACTATAGATTGGGTTACAGTGTGAGTTAGTCCTGATAGTAACCGCTGTGATAGTATTAGGCCTTGGCGTTCGATCAGTAGGTTCACTTACGCCACACGAGTGGATCTTTACTTGCCTTTTAAAAACAAACTGCAATCAACCAGGCCACCTGTTTGTGCTACTGAGAACTTTTCCTATCGTAATTAAGGGCCATTTGGCTTGGCTTATTTGTTGGGAATTAAAATTGCATATAATAATTTACGCCCCAACAGTTGTCTGCCCTCCAACACTCCCCTTTTACCAATGTTTTCTTATTAAAAGTGGTGACAAGGGCCTTTCTTGATTTCCATGTGGCCGCCAGTACGCCGGCCCAGTGAGAAGAGGCAGAACGAGGCAGTTTTCTCGTTGGATAGGCAATTTCCGTCACGGCTAGATCGATCTGACATGATCCACTAAGTTACGTACCATAAAACAAAGTGTGCAAGCTGTCACTTTTAAGTGTAGTGCCAATCCGATATGTACGGTACACTGTGGTTGATAGTACATCAACAAATGTAACGGCCTAAAAATGTTCAAACCATATTGTCCCGGGAGCGTCACCTTAAAGAGAACCAATCGATTCGAATTTGGCGTTTGTTACTGTCGTTAAATATTGTTTCAGATACACAAGGAAAATGTGTCTGGTTCAAGACACGGATGTCAAAATGCATGTTCTCTTCGAAACGCATCGTGCCTTTCTGTTATCTTCTCCAGCGGTAAAATCCACCATGACACATGTAAAATACATCTAACACAGACTAACTACAGGAAGTCTGCATGAGCTTGTGCTGGTAACAAGGCCACTAACCGCCGCACATGTTAAAAGTTCCTTTTTGACGGACATAGTTGATTGGAAAGGTGCCACTGTGTGTGAAATGACGCTTGATCTATATGCAATTTGCAAAGCATCTTACAAGCCGTTAAACGAATGTAGGCACATAGCATGTCTTCATAGATATCATAGAGGACCGTATGCTTGCTATATTTCGAAGGCAAAATACGGCGCTACTCAGTGAGAATGAAGAAGCCTTAATTAGCATACTCCGAAACCTACGAGAATGTAATACTAGAAATGCCGAAGTAGGTCATTCTATCCAGCGCACCTAGTTAGCTTCGTCGTTTATAGTCTTGCTGCTATCAGTCTGGTTTAATACTCTACTACTTATCTAGCCTACGTATATGCACGGTAAACAGGTATAGATGTCCACACAAAGTCGTTCATATTAAATAAATTTCGCTCCCCCTTTTCTATTATGGAATTAGTTGTAGGGAATAATAGCCTATTGTGAACTTTCGAACACTGCGTTTAGGTTTAATTTGTCGGTATCATGATCGAAATTAGTCTTCTCGAACTTATCCTTGGGTTTGCCACCAACTTATTGGCCACTTCATAGCTGGCCGCCCCTAGTACACGTTGACAACAATTGAGCTTTTTTTTGACTATCCTAGCAACACGCACCCACCAACACAATTCGGTAACCCTAGTTCTGTATTCTACACGTGGACCTGGTTCATATTAACTTTCGTGCATCTGATTAGATCTGTCATTGTGATTCGATTCTGTGAGCTGCTGTGACCATCGGCCTGGTATCGTATGCTTCGACTACAGAACTTTTACAGGGGCATATTTGTTTAATATATCATACGCACGAACTAAACGTACGTCGACCAAAAGGCCCTAGTCAGTCATCGCAGGACCCGACAACTGGCCTCATGGCAACGACCTCTACCTTTGCAGATTCTCTGAACGCTACTGTAGTTGCTTTGCCTACTTCTGCATCTAATAACCTTATACTACTTCAATCAGCTTTGATGGGGTGTTGTAATCGCTCCCACATGCACCTAAACCTTTTTAGCTGGTTAGTAGTAGCTGGTAGTCATGATTAGCTGAAAACAAAACCACGCTGCTGCCCGATCCAATCACCTGTTCCGGCTTTAACTTTTCTGCGCACCTTTGCTTCCGCGCTGGCATCTTTGGTGGACGCACGAGGGCTGATATATATTATCGGGGGCGGGCTAAGCTACCACCATAACCTATTTTTATACCAAATAATACAACAAAACAACAGTGATAAATTCACACTAGTAGACCGACAACTGAAGAAATCGTCAGTTGAAGACCTGGTCGTAGCGGGCTCTGTATTGTATACACACACAAAAAAGTACCTGTTAGCCACGTTTAACTTCCGTTGCCTACGAATTGGCATGTTATTTGAAAAGTCATAAAGTACCACTGTACGGCATAGTATACTACGTATCTGGAACAGGTGATATAATATCCAAAATATTGCATCTTTCTACAAGGATTAACGACGCGTTGGTGTTATCGAATCGAGGCAATACTGTGGAATTTAATCACATGTCGTTTATACGATGTACACAATAAACATTTCATTTTACTGTCTTTATTTTTACGTGTGTAAATGTACGTGTGCGTGTGTGTCTTTGTGCATGTGTGTCTGTAATATGTACGTATATATGTGCTGGCCGTAGCCAATCATATATGACGTATACGTGAGCAACATATACAGAAGGGCGAACGCGGAACAAGAGCGGGGCGAGGTACGATAGGAGGACTCGACAATTCCGATTTAAGAGAGCTTAGGGGCTACAGCAGCGGAGCCGGTGACTACAGTAGTAAAGACGGTATGGTGGAGACAAAACGCATTGGCTTTTAAAAGTATTGAGTTCGAGTCCACCAATGCCAGGACAGGCCTGTTTCGGCCGCTGCATTGCGCGGTGGCTTCCTGATTTTAGAGGCGACGACAGCCTGCCTATTGGTGCTTAAGTGGAGGACGTCACTCAACAAAATTGGCCGTGGAGATCGACTGCAGACGCGGAATGAACGCGAGATGCAAATTATGTAAAGAAGGCAGGCGGGAAGGCTGGATAAAAAATTACGTATCTATCTGAGAGCGGCCGTATCGAGTGAATGTTGAGGTCGCCGTGGGCATATTGATGTGGCGTGGACAGCTGCAGTGGCACTGAGGTATACCGATAGAGGAATGCGCAGCACGGGTGATTTTATGGGAAATGGTCTAGGCCATGATTTGAAACGTTTTTCCTATGGCAGCGTAAACCAGAAAATCGATGCAGATACACGCAGTTGTGGAGCAGAGGTTCTAGGAGAGAGACGGTCTAGGATATGTTCTAAATGACATTCGGTCTGAACAATTTGGCATATTCGATAATAGTATGCCATATATTACATGATTTTTATGATAACATAATTAGTAGTACTCAGCTTATCCTATTCAGCAACACACGGAACATTAGCTTGTGCATTTGTGACCAACCAGGACAATCTCTTTAGATAAAACCACTGTCAACCAGGGGTCATAATTTTTACCAAAATTGTGTCCAGAGATTTAGTCACGGAAACATCTGCGATACCTTTCTTTTTCCTAAATACTATTCTTATTCAACATATTGCTCTATCTGAGACGAATTAGTAGCGTTCTCACTCCGGTGAGAAATTATTTAAAACCTGTAGCATCTGAATTCCATAGAAATAATGTTATATAATAAAGATATAATACCAAATAAACTGTGTAAATAATCGTGTTTTTAATTTCATGTGATGAAATATAATGGCCACGGGAAAAAAGTACCAATAGCAGTAGAATAGCTTTCCCAATACTTCGAGTAACATGGGAAGATGGAATATCGCTCCATCGAAATGTTTTTTGTTTCTGTTCGGTATTGTTTAATTCGGATCATCTCTTTTTTTAACAGAACTGTCCGGTTATGGAACACAACGACCGACGAGAAGAGAAGCGTCGAAACAATGTGACCTGTATTCAACATTTTATCAACTTCCTTACAATCCCTTCCCGAACTTACCTGCCTAAAGGCTCAAACAGCAACATGGAAGCATCAGCCATACTGACCGGGTCCTAGCAAACGTACGTATGTACTATACTAATCATAGATATAATACAACTCTACACGAAGGTCTGGTCAACAAAAGCCAAACTTCCTCCGAGAGAACCAACTAAGTACACCTAAAAATAGCATTTCTCGTTACAATGCGTAATGCAATTGCTCGAGCAGCTGTTTTTGCTTCGGTTGAAAGTGGAAAAACACAAAAAAATATAAAAACCGGAGCGGCAATCGCGCCGTACTGATAAAACTGCTACATGCCACTATCTATCAGTGATTCATTATAAGTACGGTCAAATCTTCCCTTCTAATTTGACATAAGCAAGAAAGAAGAACGAAGTAGTTCGCACATCTCTGTAACCCTATGCAGCCCTGACTAGCATCATGTCGACGCATGCACGAGTACATATGGCCTATAATGTGCATCTGTATTGTACCTTGATTGCACGTGGAAGCATAGCTTATCCCAAATCAGTTTCACAACTCAGAACGGCGGAGTTGACGAAGGCAGCTTCAGCGGCATCCTGATAGAGACTGCTGTAATCTGTGCGTCCGCTTATCTATAGGACTACCTTACTATACCATCGGCCCCTTGTTTTCACCCATGACACCAACAACTGTACCTGCTCCGAAACATGACTGCTAATATTAAATTAGGCGTAACAGGAGTATGTGACATAGTGAATGGAAATGTACTGGCCTGTTTCATGTCCTGTTTGTCGTAGATTAATTGATTACATTGTAATATACAAATTGGACATGTAGAAGCGAATGACATTTGATAAGGGATGACAAAACGCATGCCCCATGTGGCATATCATGTGGCGTTCAGTCGGTTCATAACAGTTCAAGATACTTCGATCGGTAACTGCCAATAGACCTTACAAAAAAAATGTTTGAACCGCAGCCGAATATTACACGTTGTTAGAAACATTGTGTGAAAACGACATCTTCGCTATGTTATTATTTATACAGCATAAAGTTTGCTACACAGCTTAATGTCGCCGGGAATTAGATATATCGATAAGGGAATATTTACCTCTTTATGTTTCGAGTTCTAGGTCTGGTATCGCCGTTAGGCATTTGATCAAGTGGCTGGCTACCAGTACGAAACAGGGTCTGTCGATGCCCGGTTCGAACCTAGACAATAACGCGTCCCTAGGATTAGCAGATAAATACACCGCCCACTATGCTATCACGGGGGCGTACCATATACCCCCTTGTCACATGCGATTTTCTCCATGTTGACCACTTTCCGTTGCGCCACCATATGATTAAATGCGTTCTAGTTATTACTCAGGCGGAGAACCGAAACTTCATACGACTCTTTCTTTTAAAAGCACGGCTTGCCATCAGGAAAGGTGTACAGGCTCGCTTGATCGGGTTCAATGGAAGCCTGTGCTTCGTGTGCTTAACTCTATTAAAGCTAGCTAGCAACTGACTAATTTTCTTAGTTCGCTTGCATCGACGCTTCTCAATATCGGCGGCTGTAGTAGCAAAGAGCATAAAATCAGTAGCGTTTCTTTCGTACTGACGTCGATATTTAACATGAGCAGTTCCTGAATTTCTACATTCTTGCCCCTACAGAATTTCTCTGCCCATCTGTGTTCTATTCCGTGACGCTGATTTCAATTAAAAGTTAGTCCCTAGAATCACATAGTATCGCTATTCCGTCAGAGGAACGACGATCGACACTGCCGAGCCAAACAATCCATATTGGAGGCGCTTTTACCTTTTCTTTTTTCCTTTCCTTTCCTTTGAGAATTTTTTCCGCTTTTCTAAACACTCGGATCAGGATAAGCATCTTTCATTGCTCCTTAGTTCTAGCTCACCGGCCTATCGCAAACGCTGCCTAGTTAATCAGTGCAGTTATAGATCGCGTTCGCCTTCAAAAGCTGAGTAATTTCACCGCCACACTATACAGACAAAAAGAAAAGGTTTACAGAGCAGACTCGCATTTCAGCCTATTTTTCACTCCCGTACTATAACTACCTTTATTATTTGTCGTTATTTTTTAATTTTCCTAGATTGCGTTTCGTGGCCGCGTACACGTGCCCGTCGTGCCTACTCCATCACTAAATGCTTCCTTCCGCTGTGTGCACGTCAAAGTTTGGCGCGTTCTCTTCACGTCTGCCTATCATCGATACTCTCGATACTGAAAGCGGTAGCTAGAACGGAGGCTTCCTCCCGGGATTGTTTCTAATCAAGCTGCACTCCAGTAAATTGCTCTAAAGCGTTTCTACGTATTGGCCTGAAAACCGGCCGGACAGAGGTGGCTTCCGTCACCGCGCATTTGCAACTCGGCAGAGCGGAACATGAACACGCAAGCGAGTATCACACGAAACACTAAACAGGCGAAGCTATTCAAATGGGACGCAATGCGCTACGTCAGCCACTGGGAACCTTCATAATTCATACGACTACGGCCAGATGAAACACCACGAATTGCTTCTCTTTCCATCTAAATTATATATTTTAACGTACGGTTAGAAAAATGGACCCTTCATACAACGTACGCGTAATTATGCGTGCAATCTATGCACCTGCATGATGTACTTTCGAAAAAGATGGCTTGTCAGTTGGCAAAAACTAACTGTCCATGATTTCATGGATCTATTTATTACTAATAGTATTAACATCCTTACAATCCTGTCAATAACAGTATTGCTAAGTTAGTCGGCCATCATGCCGCTACTGTTACTGTGTATTATACGAAATGACGTTAATACGTATGAATAATGAACGTTATTAGCTATTTTGTCCTTTTTACTACAAACAAGTTATACAATA
>NW_019213199.1:155570-181964 GCF_002532875.2 Varroa jacobsoni | reverse complement strand
TATCTATTTCCACTACTCGAAGGCTGTGAGCTCCATAGGATAGATAGGGAAACGTGGCCTGGAATGAAGCGGGTTTGGGTTAAGACATTGTAAATATTTTTTCAAACTCGGTATTATGCTTACCGAGGACACCATAATATCACAAAGTAACACCGAGTTAAAATCACCAGTTGGTCTTCAACTTAACTAAAATTTGATTTTCCCTGGTCCTGGTAAATGATTTTTTTAATTGTTAGTTACGTGTTATTTAGTAATATATCGATTTGGGCATGTAGTCAATGCTACCCGACTCGTGTGTTTTTCTACTAATAGTAATAGTGCTAGTAGTCTGTAAATATTTATTTATATAGTGTATATTATATTAATTGAGATGTGTTCAAAAGATATTTTTGAGGTGAGTTGAGATACTTGTGATTGAGTATATACTTTGTATATAGGTGAATATATATACGCTGCCCTTTTACTACAGCCTTTGTCGTATCCTGGTCATATTATACTGTGTGGTAATTCAGACCATAAATAAACTGGACACTCTTGGAAACATATGCCCTAAAACTCGAAACAGCCTTGTAATTATATGTTAATAAATCAAAGGAGGAATGTGAATCTTTATTAATATACTGAGACTACACTCATTTTCGAAAAATTCAAAAGTCAACTTGGTAACTTGCTCCACTCATGCAACTGAATAGAATAATCTAAGTGAGAAATATTCTCTATATACATTTGGGGTTTGCCAACAAAATGAAAACTTAATAGTTCGATTTAGTCTCCGGTACAAAGCGTACAGATACCATTCATTTAGTTTCTTTAATTTTTAGATAGTGAATGTATATCTAGCCTAGTAAACGAAACCATAATTTCATTAGTTTAATATTAGGATTATCTAGTTCTATGTTAATACTGTGGACGCGGGTCGAATGATTAATGTTCAAGGTGGATGAAACGTTCTGTATTTTTTCGCAGGAGCCTCACAGCCTGCAGGATAGGTCCATCCTATTAATAGAACTCATGTTGGATATGACCTCGTTGAAATAGCATTCTCACGTAATGCAAATCATGCTGATTAGCAAAGGTTGCGGAGGTGGCCTGTCGCAAAAGCTGTCCTGCCACTGCCCATTATCACCATCAGCAGCTAGCTAATACATATTTCTAAACAGAACTTCAGAAATGTCCTTTCTTCTTTGTTTTGCTTTATGTTCACCATAGCGCCTGTATTGATCAATCATTTAGCCAGCTATTCGAGATTTTGTGTGGTTAGGGTACGGCAAACTCTAAGATATAATCATGGAGTCTCCTGTCAGCTGTTGTCCAAGGCTCAGTTTATCCGCCACAGTCATAAGAACGCAGGACAGGCGAAACAGCTATGTTAGTATGTTGGAGGGCACAATGCGTCTATGACTCATGTCCTCTTTCGGCAGCACGGTTCGAAGGATAAGGAAAAGGGCCACGTGGTCCGTGGAGCCGAAGAAGTGCAGGCCGAGTCCATTCGCGCACTCGAGAGCAGAAAAGCTAGTGAGTCTATAATGGTGGTAATAGTCGCGCGAACTGCGCCCTCAGTACTGCTAGGTCGCAGTACTAAATGTTACAACAGAGTGGACAGCCACAGCTAGGGCAGCGATACTTTCATGGCAGGGTGTATCCAGTCGGCTGACTCTTGTGAAGCCGGGTGTTTCTGTGACGTCCCTTTCCTCATTTTACCTTTTGTCAAACCAAACATAGACAGGGATATGAACTGAGCTGCCGCACTGCGTTCGTTCGTCGCCTTCTTGCACCTATTCACAAAGATGACAATGAGAACGGACGGACGGACGGACGGATGGATGGATGGATGGATGCCTGCACAGCTCTGTGTTGCCCCTTTGCCCCTGCTTTGTCGTATCGGAGGTTTACGAAGAGAAGATATCTCAAGTATGAGTTTTCTCTGTGAATGCCCCTTCTAAGTTCCCTTTTTTGACAGAGGTGGTATTGTGGTAATGTCAAGCGCTGCTGGAAAAATAGTTCTGTATTTAATGTTTGCGGCTACACAATTACTATCCTGCAAAAAGGTGTTTCCGAAGGGTAACATCGTATTAGCTTTATGTACTGTTATATTTAGCATCAGTAGTTATACCAAAGTAGTTAGTCAATTGTTGTGGGCCAGCAGGAGTGACCGTGGGATATCCTCAATTCTGTCCCATTCCCATTATCTCATTGCTGCTTACTTGACATCTATAAATATTCCTTAATGCAAGCCACCATAATATACCAATATCATATGGTGCATATATTTATTAATATTTATATATAAATATTATATATATTTATATATAAATATCAATAAACATATCAATCCTGATATAATAACTTATCATATCACGATTGATATGGGTCATAGGTAGACTAAACACTGTATAAGCATATGGCATTGTTTAGTTTTGTTTAGGTTGACCGATAGTGCGGCATACGTCGGGGAACTTGCATACGAATACTATGTAACTGTTTCTGGGGCGGACATGTATTTGTTATTTTTACCAATGGAACAGATCGAAACATGGAAAACTATATATCTTGAATGTCAACTGTTTCATCTGATCGTACACATTTGTCGTTCTAACGAACGCACGCCAATGAAACACACGTCGTGCGAACTCTTGGTCATTTGTTTGCTGTTCGACGAGAAAAAGAGCTAATAGATTTCCAAAGGGGTCGGAAAAGATAACCGTAGGAGAATTTGTATCATGAACAGAGAGCACGAAACCATTGGGTACGTGATACGGCACGTTTTTGTATGGAATGCCATGGGGTTTCTTACAGTACGATTTCTTTGCAACGGCTGACGCGGTTTCGAATGAAGGCAAGTTTTTACAAATGATTATTATTATTGGCTGGAGACTGGAACGCGTTACTTCGTGCTATTTCTTCTGTAATGTTCTTTGTAGATACTAGATCCTAGAGGTCCAATATAATGAGATAGTGAGTGAGTATATCCTTTGTCTAAAACCGCGTGTAACGGGAATGCTGAAAGAAATTATTGAACTAACACAGCAGTGGAACATAGATTTGCCGGTAGAGGATATCAGTATTACACTGCCTGTTCAAACAATAACTATGTTTAGCAAAGGGTGGACGTACCCTTTTTTGGTGCTGAACGGTTTTGTCGCAATAGTCAAATAAATAAATAATTAATTGATCTTGTTTATTTTTGAATATTTTTTTTTCTATAAACACACCATGAAACGCATTTTAAGTTAAAAAAAAATATATATATATTCTTTCGGTTTGATTGAGCAGATGATTTGTATCAATTTACCTAGATTGATTTGTGAAAAAAAGGTACATGTTTAATTGAAAAGCATATGCATGGCCGGTTAACGACTTGGGGTTACTTTCATAGTTTCGAAATTCGACAAATACACCATCGTCCAGTAAACAACAAAACATATCACATATATTAATGAAAATAGTGGCACAACAAAACCGTGATTGCATGATAGGTAAAACTCAATCGTGGTAAAATAGTACGTATTTAATGAACTGTGGACCTATGGTAGAATGATCGGTACGCTACGCGCAGATTTGTCGTAGTAACTTCGTACGATGGTCGTGTCGGTTGTTGCTGGCCTTTGGATGAACTAGCTTCCAAGAAGAACCTGATAAAATCGCTCACCGGCGGTGCCGGACGTAAAGCTCGAAGCAATTAGCTTCCGGCAAATGACGACGTCTTTAAAGGCATAATTGTATTAGTGCGACAAGACCACTGAGATATGGTTATAGATTTGCTGTGATTAGGTGAATCAGGTGACCCAGGGCGATGTAATAACTGCAATTGTCAGAATCCTGACGCGATACTTGTGACCATGTAACTCTGTACTAAAACTTCGATGTAGGATGAAGCAACTTTCATAATAGCTGAATAGAATGATGAGATACGTCTGGAATGGTATAGGATCAGTGCGGAATTATAGCAGGAAAACGCGAAAGGGTCTTTCATGATAAGTACAACGGGATTTATAGCCGACCTGCAGTTTTCACTAGACTATATTTTGCACCAACGAACCTGACTGGTCAAAGTAACGTTAAAACGGACGCCGTATAGCGCCCTCTAACGAGTCTAGAATCACAGTAACATTATTTATAAAAACTGTTTCTGGTCCAGTTTAATGTAAATTTCTTGTCATGTCTCATTGCACATTGATTCATCCATATAGAAACGCATCATTTTTACTTACCTGCGTGATTTGATATATCACGCGCTGACTCAATCGCAGACGTAAACCCCGAAACCTATAATGACGCATGTTTTTGTCAACTTGCTTTTTAGGTAAACGAGACTCTGAAATACAGGTGCCTTTTTACCTAAAACTAGATAAACCGTAAACTTTTCTGCACACAGTTTTCTTTAATGCACCTCGTTCTTTGCCATTTGAAAACCAGCTTTTCAATAGTAGCAATACATAATTCCCACTGACTTTTAAACCGCTGCCACTTCTAAAGCTTAACCAGAAGTGTGACAATTTCCAGGTTGCTTTGTTCAACCCTTCTACGGCTTTTGACGTCGGCCTTTTGCTAAGAAAGGCGTTCTTCAGTTTTTCAAGTGTTCTTGATTGAGGAGAGGGAGAACTCACTCAACGTCGAACACATGAATGCTACTAACACGCCGCTATGTTTGAGAAGAACACACATGGGGTCCAGGTGTATTTATTCAGTCACGTATAGACACACTCGTTACCGAATACTCAGGTAGAGACGCATAGATTGACATTTTAAAGGTCTTTAAACGACTCAGCACTTCACACTGTTGATAAAGCTCAGGCTTTGAAGGCGAACCAACGGTTGGCTGGCGAGCCCGAAGAGAGAAAAGTGCCTAAGGGGCTTAGATTGCGAGAGGCGAGCATTTCCTTAAACTCTACGTAACGCAGATAATTTTGAGCATTACGTTTCAATTTTAAACGAATATACATACCCATATATATATATATATATATATATATATATATATATATGATAATTGCGGGCACGTGCGCGTGGGCAAACATCTTCGCTTTCATGGCTGACGCGGGGATAGTTAACCGAGTAGAGAGTTCCATAGAGCCATCTCTTCTGAAAGTTTCCTGTAGGGCTTGCTACAAGGAGCTTAAAATGTATGTAAGCATTTAGCTCTTTATCTTTACTGACCCTCGTAGATAGAGTCACTCCCGAAAGTGATACAAACAAAGAGCACTTTAATATTTTTCTACGAAAGGACCATGCTTTTAAATTATCATACTTATTAAAAAAAAATATTAGAAAGGAACGTGATAGATTAATGTAATAGGTATATTTTCGTTATAATATAGCTAGTACAGTTTATAACTAGTGTGCACGGGCATATGCGCATTGTTTTAAGGAATCCTCCAGACAATACCAGTAAATAAACAATGGTAGGGGACAATATTAGCTTAAAAAAGACATTTTCTATGCGCCGTCTAACACAAATGGAATAGCGTATAATTAAATATAGTTCTAGGCTCAAAATGTAACACATTAAGAAAGCCTATACTATCTAATCGGCTATCTTGTATTTATATATATGTACCGTATTGATTCCTTTGAAGCTAATAAAAATTTCTGTAGAGATCGCGAAAAGAAATGATGCTTTATTGTACAGACCGTTCAGAAGGTCATGAAACCCCATGACCAAACTGCAGTTTTGCTTCATTCTACGATTATATATAAATACAGTAACACAAATAAAAATGGAGAAAAACATTAAAACATGCGTACTTACAGAACAAAAATAGCAAGAAGACAGAAATATTACACGAAAAGTTTAATTCCAGTTCACCATATTTCTGTTGGCCTTCTATAGGGTTACGTAATGTTTGTAATGCCTCGAATTTATCCCATTGATTACCATACTATGACATGTTTCTACAAACCTTTAAAGATACTTCAGGCTATATAACGACAGTCATTTTTGGCACAAGTTATTGATTTTTGGTACGTTTCGCGGCTTCGATTTAAATGACACGAGTATATTACGTTCATTACCCACTGCTCGTATATATGTGTGTATATGTAACCTTAGTGTATCCCGCATTGCTTCGTTTCATAGACTCTGCCTTTTCACCCCTCGTTAGTCGAAAAAAAAAAAACCACCGAAGGCGTTCACTTGTCCAGCGCCTACATCCTGGGTAGGAAACGTATTATATTTGATTTATCCTTATTTTCTTGTAACGCCTGTTTTGGTTCTTCTATTTCATCAGTGCTTTCGTGTTAGGAGACGAGACTTGTAGGTAGCCAAATTTCCACCAATACAGCTACTGCTCTTGTATAAGGAAGTCAATAGTAGAGTTAGAAGAGTTGAAATATCAGCCGGAAGCGGCTAACGCCATCACCTAGCTACCGTCGAGTTTTCTCTCAGGCAGAAGCTGAAAAAGGAACAGGCAAAATGGAAGAAAAATTTGAAACTAGAAAATGTCTGAGCTTGCGAGAGAGTCTGACGATGTCTGTAGAGGTGTATAGGTGTTAGTGAGGGTATGCTTTGCCTAGACGAGACGTTTCTCGTTCCATTAGAGGTAAGATTCATGGGATGTTTCAGCTTCTTTTCCAGCCGTTGGGTGTGCTAAAATTTTTCTGAACGCCCGCTGAAACGCGGAAAGAAAAGAAGAAATAGTCGTAAACGTACGCCAGACGGAAGATTATTTTCAAGCTGAAGAGGAACGACTACCCGTAGTCAGTATTGGTCTGAGAAGACTAATTCTTCTTTGCATTATGTACGTCATTACTGATACCCTTTAGAATACGACCGTTACGTAAAATGAATTACAAAGATTTGTGTGGATGTTCTTCAAATTGTGCCTAGGTACTGGCCGTGTATCTATAGGTATAATGATCATTTATAGGCACTTCTTCATTTAATATGAAGACATTTAATAAAATTAACCATTAGTCAATGATGTTTACTAGGAATTATTAGTAACACCCGAAGCTAGCATAAAAAGCCGAATTGGTTATGTATATTATAAAATAGACCTTCACCATAAGCCGGTTATCGTTCGCTTTTTAAACAGAAGAAGCAATTTGCGTTAGCGTACCAGTATGTAAAGCCAAGTGATAGTTTTTATCACTTCCCAGCAAAAGCTCTAATTTACTTCCCCACGGAAGTTAGTGACCTGTACGTGCATAAACGTATCCCTATTTATAATGGGGTCGTTCCCGAATATGAACGTATATGGAATATATCCATCTATATGATGTTTTTTTTCACTTTTAATTAAATATTTTTTAGTTAATCTATGTTTACTAAAACTAAAGTCTTACATTAACTCCCGAGTAAGTTCTAGCTAGATTAATTTAACATTACTGAAATCAGTTAAAGATTGTAATACATTCTTATCGAAATAATATCATGGAAGTACTGTGTAAGTATGTTAAATGCCATTGTTCTATTTCGACGCATTTTCATGAACCTATCGTTTTTTCGAACAAAAAACAAGAAACAGCCTAGCAGTCGTACCTAACGATCTTATGGGATTGCCAATTGAGATTTAGCCAGTAGTTGCTACAGCTATGTTATAGTTGTTACACGGAAAAGCATTATTTCGCCATAATCGTTTCCAGGCTTAGTGTTTCCTATCTAAGACTTGCTTCCTTTTCCGCGGGAGTTCAGCGCGATTTCCGGCTGCCAGTTCGCCTGGATTGAGTCGCCGTAAAGTTCTTTGCATGCGTGTTCGCTTGTCGAGTTTAGCGACGCTAAACAAAAAACTTCGACCCAGAATGAAGAAGTAAGGCCAACTTGGCGTAACTTACACCACGAAGTTATCAAGCGCAAAGTACGCACAACCAATAAACAACTGTTATAAATAAACAAAGTTTACACGATAGCGAATGTCACCATCTCTCCAATGTTTACATTTGCAAAGCAAACGTGGGCGGATATTGATTTTGCATTGAAAATTACATTTAAAACACTTGTTTTTTTTTCTGCAAGGCCCGCAAACAGCAATGCAAAGTGCGTAAAAGGCAAACCAGCCGGTGAACAGTGAGAAGTTTTCATATTTCATTTTAAATCATAAGAAAAGCTTTAAAAAAATCCTTCATAAGAATGTGTCGTTTTCTGGATATCAATTCGGTTCATTCATCAGGAGGCAGTTGCTTATTTTTTACATTTGTGCCTTCGCGCATTAGGCCTTGTTTGGGTCTAGCTATAAATACATTTTAAAAACTGTTTTATTTAAATATGAAAAATTCGGTCCAATCGTAATATTTCTTAAGTCTCGTTTCTGGCTAGAATATTACTATTAAATAATGAGAAGGTACTAACACTTGTGAGGTTGTATTAGCGAGAGCCCCAATGCATTTGAAACGAAATCTCACGAAGATGCCACACTACGTAAGTAACCGTCTTTCTAAGTTGGCATATTCCAGTAAGTAAATAAAGATTTTTTTTCTGCGGGGTTTTACGAAATCCACTTGAAGGTCTCGAAGCGCCTATAATGGCCACGGTGTTTCACAGGACAGACTCTCTATAATCACGCAAGTCCTATCTTCGCATCCATTTAATGCGCCTAAATGAAAAAAATAAATGGAGGCAAAAAGTGGAAGTAATTTCTGGGGCTGCTTTTAGAAGGTGGTCACGTCAGCCCAATGCGAAGAACTATATTGGAGGAAAGTACACTCAGTAGAGGCAACTATTTAATGACGAGTTGTCAGAAAATATAGTTACAGTATAGATAAAAAGGTAGTTAGGTTAGCGATGAGCTATCCTGGAATTTATATAGGCTACTTGCGTGCTTAAAAAAGTTTTTAGTTTGTTAAATATTAACAGAAAAAGGTTTTCATTTCCATCCTCTTTGCCTAAGTAGAACTTAGCAGCCCACTGACGCAAGTATTACCAGACCAAACCTATCAATTGTCAAAAGTTCACAGCTGCTTGGAGACCGTATCTGGGTATATGTCATGCCACGGTTATCCTTAAAGGGCAATGAAAGCAATGTAGAATTATATATGTGCCTATCATCGATAAATGACGATACACATATGGGTCCATTTCTGCTGCTGTCTTCTAAAAATTTGATAACAAAAACTCCGGTCTCGCCTGCTTAAACGTCACCAATCAAAGCTGTGGGAGTCCAATGTCTCTTAAACCAAGTAATATTATATATATTACAAATAGACGAAACCTACTCTGGAAAAGGATAAAATGCTCGAATTGCAGACATTCATGTACAAATTTGCAGGGTCTATAGTCTTTAATCGCAAACTATTTATTGTATTAAGTTGCATAATAGTTTTTGTATTAAATAGAAAATGTTGCATTCTTTATTCCTGAATCCCCCGTCATTGTTTATGACCTTTTCCCCTCTTGTCGCCAAATGATGCATCCAGTCTGCCAGAAGATAGCGGGTTTCGTCTCGAATTTTTAAAAGAGCGTTTTGAATTATTGATCCGTGTTTATGGCAAAGCCACGAAGGTGCTTGCTTAGTGAACAGCAAAGATGAAAATCCGTACGCAGAAGGTCCGGAGGTGCTAGAGAGTGCAACAAAGCCCCCTCTCGAAGTCCAGGAGGGCAGGTTCGATTACGTGTATCGCGCGTGGCCTCGCCATTTCAAGAAATAGGACGAATATCGGGTCTTTTTCTCTTGAATAGCCTGGTTGACTCGATGCGACTGACTAAATAAAGATACCAATTAACTGCCTGGTTTTCTCAGTGAATCAAACTCTTAAAATTCCACTACGCGCAAAAAATAGTCTTTTTTAAATAAAAATATGATTGGATTTTAGACTTCGTCTTTTTCCTAGACCTACGCATTGTAACCTCGAGTTTATATTGCCATACAGATGCCATTTTTCCTTACCAGAAACACTTCTGATTTCAAATCGGTCGATGTGGTCGCACGATGCTCAATATTAGACCAACTGCTGGGATGGAACGTTGAGCTGTAATTCTTTGTTGAATCCGGAGAATTTGCAAATTTTTATATAAACCCAATATATTTGCGGTGTTTAATGACGTTCTTGAGACTGTAACTCGTATTTTCGGCCAATTCTCGAGCTATTTGTCGATCATATCCCCTTAAAAGTACCTCTAGATGGTCGTCATCAACGTGGAGCCGTCCTCTAGGCCTCAGATACCATTTTCAAGTTTGGCAGAAGTATCTAAATGTGCTTTTTTAACCTGAAACTTCCATTTTTGTGGAGTCTTTGGAATTAGATATTCTCTCGAGTTAGGTTAGTTGGGCCGAGGCTCAACATCTTACTCTGTCATGCATCTACTCTCTCACCCAAAGGAGCCCTAATCTACTTGGTTCCCATTTTTAATTCAATAGCAAGAAAGAATTTGGTCTCCCGCTGTCATTTGAAGTTAAGTTGTGCGCTAACGGATAGCAACGCCACTTTAAATTAACTTATCTAATGTTGGATGGCTAAAAGTTGGATATATATATATATATATATATCCAACTTTTGAATGAAAAGATAATTACAGTAATAATTATATTTTAATTTGTCATTAAATGTTGGACATAGAATACAGTAGCAATTCAACCGTAGTAAACTGTAGTCGAATGAAAAAGCGTTCTCGTTTCGGTCGTAGAATGCTTTATCAAAAACGTTTAGATCTGCAGAGTAACAGTTTAAGTCCATCGGCCATAAGGCCCACGAGTCAATCGGACCTTGTTACAGACACGAAAGAAATGTCCATAGAAATTAAGCACAAAAATTAGCACAAGTCCAAAAAAATATGCAAGAAGCACAGAGACTCTTGAAGTTGATTTTGAATTATTTGAAGCCACCGCAGCATGCTATACAATATAAGTGGTCTATTTTATCGAGATAGATAGTCAAAATCATATGTCAAATGCTATGTTCGAATTTAGATCACTGCAGATAGTTGCCATTTGCACATTAACTTAAAGCTTCATGCTGACTAGGTCGAAATGACTTGGCCCACAAGACATACAAGCTGTACCAATTCAGGAAATATACGCAAATTTATGCCTACCTTTCATATTCATTGAAACGAAGGCAAGCAAACGAAGTCTGATGGGTTTCAGGCATAGGATGATTGGAGAGGCAGTCAGATGGAATTGGCCGCCAGGTTTCGTATCCAAGCTTGCTATCGATTGGTAATCTAGATAAGTTGTGACATTACATACCGTTTTATCGGTAGCTTCGCTCACGCAGTAGAATATTGCAAAAGCACACATTTCTCAGCTCATAGATAACCAAACTGATACGATAAAGGTGCCTATGCAGAGACTGTCCTTTATTGTAGATATTTTGAAATCTACAGTTATTTAATTTGACCATCTCATCAATCTAATGAGGTATATGCTGAAGATTTAAATATTTGTTAAAAGACTATTCCGTGGATTATTAAAGCAGTAAAGTAGTATAAATCCAGTTTCACTAATGAGTCGAACGTTTTCTCATACCGTTTGATGGACATATCAACTCTCGTCCTCAGATTTGCATAACCAGTTGGCACAGTTACATAGCGGTCTACTGAAGACAAGCAGCAACTACACTGAAGTAAGCAAACTGCAAATGATAATGAGAGAATATAAAAATGTCTTTTAACGCCCAAAATTTTTTAATCTATGGTAAAAGGTCTATGGCTTTTTAATTCGCAGTAATCAGAGATAAAAGCTTCTGACAGTTATCACAGGTTGTAGGTGGTCTCCATACTTCCCCTAACCAGCTTCGATTTAAGATGGAATTTGTCGTCCGCAGATGAAATGACCCGAGCCTGGTATGCTTCTCCCTATTCACGAAAATTTCCCCCAACGGCACTATTACACACACAACTCAACCGTAGTAAACTGTAGTCGAATGAAGAAACGTTCTCGTTTCGGTCGTAGTATGATGGTCTAATGAAAAAAAAACACACATTAGATTATGCACGTTGATATTTATTAGTAGCATTGTAATCATCATTGTGCTTTGCCAGCTCTTCCTGTACTCAATAAAATCCCTATTGTTAATTCCAAACTTAGTCAATGTGTCGTACCTTTTCCAAGCTCAGTCTTGGGACTATCCAGATCACAAATGTATCACTCTGAAACTAGCAAGAACCTCAGCTATACAACGTATGTACAACCTACCATTGTGTTCTTCAGTGTCTTCCTATTCATTCGCTATATACGCATCCCGATAGAAGCTAGGCCACTGGGTCGGCAAATGTCGGTTGCTATCAGTTGATTTCTTTTACGGTGATCACAGATGTGGTGCTATTGGCTATCTAATTTTGCCTCATCAGACTAATTCAAATGTATACTTTTAGAGACCGCAACAGTGTAAGTAGTAGCACCCTTGGCCATGCTTCTATAGTTGTTGTTACATCAACGTATCCGCGGCCAAGCAGATAGTAAAAAATATTTTTTTTTTTTCATTTATTGTCGGCGTTTTCGACTTTAGCATACTAGTACGCCGTGCCGACTCAGTTGACGCAAAACCCTTACATTCTATTGAAATAGAAAGTTACTAATTCGATCATAATTAGACGCTAGTGATTGAAACTAAATTATGGCCTATTCTGCTGTGTTGTATATGATGTATATAGTACTTGTCAAGGTTCGGCAGTTATAAATGGTCCACGAATTATCACTCTGTTGCTATTAGGACTATGTCTTGAGTACTAATCTAAGAAAGCTCTGTATTTACAGCCAAAAAAGCATTGCACAAAACACAGAGAAGACGTAAAACAATGTGACTCGAGCGAGAGATCGCTCAATCGATGAAATACTTAATACTCCGCTCTATGCCAACTATGAAATTGAGTTTTTGTGCCAAACTTATTTGTCGTTCAATAATTACATATATACACACCTAAAGTAAAAACTATTTGTTCTTTAAAGGCTTTTCCGACTCGCGTGAGGAACCAGCTTTAGCTCATTCCCTTAAAACGTGATCAGCGTCGTTCATGTAAACCAGTGTAGCTAATCCTGCCAAATTTGATAGCATCAACTATATACCAAATACTTCGTCTAGGATTCATTTGTGACGGCCTTTCTTTGCAGGTATTGGTGTTTTAATGTCAAATTGCATATAAGACAGAGTTACCCGCGCAGTTACTTTTTCATAGTGTACCTAGCTTCTTCTGGCTGAAACCTTCCTGTCGACGTAACAGGTTCACATTCGACGTTTGCCTCGAGATTGGTGAACAATATTACGATTGACGTCAGCAAAATTAAGTTTTCAACGAATACTCGGCACTCTTGCTTTGCAGGAACAAATGTATATCGCTGAAGCTAGGTCTGTCGACCTCGTTAAGCTGCCAACACTCGAGCATTAGGTCGAAAAGAACCTTGGGACATTCAGGCGGCTGACTGAGATGGACCGCTTGCCCATCCATATTATACATGTGGCGCGCATTTTCAACGACGACGTCGTCGCTGCAGTCGGCAAACGGTCTTTGGCGAGCAAATGTCAGTATCTCCCATAGTGTAACGGCAAATGCCCAGACATCACTTTTTGTAGAGAAACGTCCGAAGAGGATAGCTTCCCATGACATCCATCTAACAGGTAGCATGCTACTTCCGCTTTGTATACGATAATAGTCCTGCTGGTATTCAGAGCGACTTATGGCGAAATCGCAGATTTTTACAGAAAAGCCCGCTCCGACAAGACAATTTCGTGCAGCCACATCACGGTGAACAAAATTTATAGATTCAAGATATTTCAACCCTGACGCGATTTGAGTAGCCACGAACATTAAAGTGTCCTGACAAAGCGTCTTAGCGACACCGTTCGCAACGAACGTGTCAGGCAGATGCTCATTGAGAAACTCCTTTAGGTCACCGTGTTCGAAATATTCGACGATCATAGCTAAGGGCTCGTCCCGAGTGCATACGCCAAGAATCTGCGAAATATTCGGATCACGGATACGTGATAATATCTTCACTTCCTTGAAGAACTCCTTTCGCGCTGCTTCACCTGCATCTCTGTGCAGAGATTTAACTACGACCAAAAATGTGCTATCAACAGTACAAAGAGGCTCCACGAGCTCACGGATTCCTGAAAACGTATGAGTAGGTTCCTGCTGTAAAAAATACGTTTTACACATCTTTTTCTTTTTTTCTTTTGTCGATTGAACATTAACGAGACATATCTTAATAGGCTCTCACCTAATCCAAATGTAATTTAAAATTGTTGTACTCAACAAATTTACCTGACGATTGTAATACATTAGGAAGATATATGAATACAATTCCCTTCTGAACTTATTGTTGAAGGCGAACGTTAATAGGACACTTCGTCTCGGTGTGTAGCAGCAGTAACCTATATGTGCTCCGCTATTTTAAACTAAAAGAGGAGATTGTCTACGTAAATGGGCACTATTTTTTTCGGGCGTCAATACATCCGTAAAATGCCCCATTACTGTAGTGGGGTCACTGGGCATATGATTACTGGACAAATACTAATCAGGGTATTATTTAAAGTAGGCGATTCTGTACATGTTATGACATGGCCTTCTGGTAACAGGACTATAAAAGGGCATATCAATGTCACGCAAACGTACGCACCTTCCGCCTGGGCAAGATGAACCTCACCGAATTGCCCCTCGCCGATTTTGTTGAGAAGTCGCATTCGGTGCCGGGGTAATTCACGGACCTGCGTAGTGGTAGAAAGATGAGAAGAATTTTGTACGGTGAGTGTACAGTTATTGCAAGCTGGGCAAGAGTCGTTGCCGGACGAACTAGCAGAACTAGCCGACAAGTCAAGGTCAGGCACAGCGTACAGCGTGCTTCCACTTACGCCTTGAATATTCAGGGAGACGCTGGTACCCACTACAACGTCGGCGGCGGCATAGTGATTTTCAGCTGGATTTGGCAGTGACGGCTGGGAACACTTGCCAAGCGGCCTATTAAAAGTAGGTGGCAAAACGTTGCGATCTGAGGCCTTTGGACTTCTTGGTGCTATGCAGTCTTGAGGTATAGCGTACTCGCGCGATGAATCCACTAAGAAAACCACTGTAAAATCAACAGAAGTACAGGTTTATTATGCTTGTTTTGCAGAAAGCGTGAAAACTTTTATATTCGTAAAGCTTGTCTTTTCATTGAAAAATACTTACAATCCTATACGCATAACTGAGGATAATAGTAACAAGTTATACTAACCGTTACTATATGTTGCGGGATAAACCGAAGCTTTAAAGTCATCGGGTTCCTGATAGACTAGCTTATCCGGATCATCCAGATTCACTTGCCCATAGACGTTCCCGTTCAATGCGTACTTCGGTTGGTATTGTAGCTCCAGACCTTTCATATTAACTGTAATACGATGGTCATTCGTGGAGTGCGCGACTGGTTTCAGAATACCGTGCGATGCTGCTTGCTTACGTCGTCGATGGCGGAGCGTTATTATGAAGATCGCCAACATTAGCAGCATGATCACTGCAGCTAGAACAGCAATCACAATAGCGACATGATGCCTCCCTATTGAGTCTTCGGTAACGGCCGGAAACACTGCGGTAGCAAAATGTACACGAGTCAAAGTATTGACGTTACAAACGTGAAAGGGGTGCATAATGAATATCTTATGCAATTACAATCGTTGACGACAACTGATCTGCTCTATATTTGCTACCTATCTAGATTTATTAAATATTAGTACAGCACTTGCAATACGGCTCTATGTTTAAAGCTTTTATACGAATCAAACTGAACTTGTAATAACTATTTAATTTTTATAGAAAATGGTCATCTGTGGCATACTTAAAATGCAAGTAGTTCTATAATAGCACTTAATATTTATTTCTACTATTTTCAATGTATATCTAATTTTCGAAATTACACGTTCTCTACCTCCTATTGTATAGCGGTAGAGAAATGTATTTTATACACGGTCATACTAACCAAGTGGGGGTACGACAGGTTCGTCCTCCTCGGTAAAATTTCCAGCAGCAGGCACCGAGCTGAATGCTACCTCGCTTAATACAATCCATCCAGAGCGATAACTCAGATGTACTTTGATAAAACGGCCTATTTTGTGATGCAAGCGGATTGTGACGTTGCGAGCTTTCTCCGGCAGTGGATTGTGCGTGTTCTTGAAAATCAATGGCTCATCCAGGTACCACCGGCCACCGATGGAGAACCAGAACTTTGCCGAGCTAAATAGCGACACGTTCTTCGTATGTTGATTGTTGCAATAAAAATACGCTGCAGAAAAGTTACGTACCGCGTCAAAATGGAACACCATCTCAAGTGGGTTTGAATGTGACGAATTACTACGCCACCCAACCCACCCGTAGTCTTTTCCCGGACCTGTCGAATGCTCGCTCATGAAATAATCGCCTCCCCCAACGCCGTCAGTAAGTTGGCCAAGGCCATCGTGAAGGGTACTGTCGTCACGACCTCCGTCATAGGTCTTATCGAACAAGTTAACCGTTGAACTGAAACGTTCACCAATTGGGGCCGTATACGAAACAATACCCTCTGAAATAAAAGCAACGATCATCCGTGTTTAAAGTTAAATACTTCCATCGCAAGATACGTTTTCGAGTTTGCAACTTTACCTATGGTTGTTGTTGCCTTTATCACAGTTTTAGGTATTTCAAGTATAATACGATGCGCTATGTTATCACTCAGTCCTACAGTGCTATACGACGACTGGCGGAGCTATCTACGGCTTTTGTCTATGGTAAGTTGAACTAGAGAGGATTAGACGACGTCCTGAACACCTCGTCTGAAGAATAGGTGTCCTCAAGCGTACAAATCTTTTCGTCGCGTTTATATTGAGAACAAAAAAATGCGATTTAAGCAACTGAAAATCCACATCGTTGCTGAAAACAAGAACGTTTTATTCTTTTTTTATGGTTAGAAGAGACAATGAATAGTCGCTGCCAGCTCAAATGGCTTTAACTGCGAAGTGCTTGTCTGTAAAAGCCCTCGAGGAAGGTCTATTATGAATTTTCTTCGCCCATCTCATTCCTGTTGATGTCATCAAAATTCGCTCCTACTTCATTCCTCCACTGATTTCATACACTTATGTTTTCCTTTGCCGCATTTCTTCACGTAGACGTAATACGTAGTCTTGAGTTACGCCAGTACGACAACATCATCAAATGTTATATTTCGTATATTTCCAGTACTCATGAACCTCATCGACGAGAATTCAGGTTTATAAGAACACGTACATCTTTTTTATATAAATACCATAGAAAATGAAGTGGTAAGCTAAAACAAAGGGGAGCAAATCTAACCAGCTCGTTCGAATATCAAAATAGACGACCTGATTTGAAAAAATTAACTGGCCTAGCACCTCCCTCGTTGCAACGTGTTGGGTTGAGACAGCTGACCTTTCGTTAGCGACCGTTAGATTAATAATATCATTAAAGGATCGACGTTTCTGAATCAGTCGCATTGAAAATAATAACATTTAGGGCAGACTTTACGACGGCAACTCTCAATACGAAGAAAATATATGTAAAACTGCAGACGGAGTTGAAAAATTAGACCATACTCACGCATCCATTTGCAGCCGTACAGCTCGACCCTCATACATACTGTGCGAATGTCTTTTGAATACGGCACAATACGAATGCGATCCGATATAATGAGCGGATCCAAGGCTCTAAACTCGGATGTGTAGGTATTCGAATTACCCTCAATAACCTGTAATTAAATACCACAAAGACAGAGGGTTACACAAAAAATGGTATTGCTTTTTTATATCTATGTAGCAATACTGTCTAAAATTATAATGATATTGAAATCAACAAAATGTCGTGTCAGGTAAAACCGTTACAATGGGATCATGATTGGTAGATAATCTCTGCAATTTTCGTCATGATGTAACGGTAACGTATTTAACGTATAGGACTTGTTGACGTATGACGCGCTGTAAATTCGAAACTGGATATACTTTATGTAGTGCTTGGCGCGTGTTTTTATTGAAAATGTGTTCATATGTCGGATTTAGAAACCTGTCATACAAAATATTTAATAGTGTATAGCATTTAATGGAAGGCAATACATGCAGCAAAAGTAAGTAGGTTTTATATATGGTTTATATACACTCAGCTGCTTCTTGAGACCTTCTACAACGAAAGGAGAGTTTTAGCTGAACTAACGCGCCAAACTTTCAATTGTGGGTCGACCTTTTTCGCAGGCGATAATGATAAGAACTCTGCAGTACATCTGCGGTTGTACTGATACCGTCAAAAATCTCACTAGAACGTTTACTGTGCATTCGTTTATGAAACGTTACGTATAATACGAGTATACCTTTTGGACGGGACTGGAACAGCGCCTGTCGTATACTCTCGGTTTCTTCATCAGCTGTTACCTCTAATGAGAGCACCACCTCGGGGTAAGCCACCCCATCTGCCGGGGAATGGCACCTTCTCTTCTCCTGTGGCTTGCCAGGTGGCGTACCGCCCCCAGGGAGCTTAGACGTTTCTGTCTAGCAGGGGCAAAATCCAAAACGAATGACCACCTAAATGCCTCCGGACAGGCAAGTGTGGCGCAAGCAACTGGGGGCTAGCCAGCCTGCCCTACAACTCTACAACACTCAGAGCAAGGGGCAAGGGGTCACCATCGGAACACAAAGCCCTGTGGACAATCCGGCTTATCGTCACATCGAAAACCCCACTGCCTCCACATCCACACCCGCACTGACACCCTTGGGCGATCCCTTCGAATTGATGCAACGTTATGAGAGGCAAGTCAAACAAAGCCAGCGCAAAACTTGCTAGCTCCAGCTGGGTCAGCTATAACCGGACGATGGTAAAATTAGAATCCGGGAAAACTGAGCTATAGTAGTATAGCAGCTGGAGAACGTTAGCGCGTACCTATTGCTTCCGCTGTAGGTATTTTTCCTACTAGCTTCGTCAGATTCATAGAGATAAATGAAGTACAGGCTTCGGGCGAGCAGAAAATGCACAAGTAACGGCATGTAAGTTTCCTTTACAATTAAGCAGGTGCATCCCGTTCCGATAGAATAAAACGATCGTTGTACAGAAGTTGTTGTATGTTCTACAGGTTGTTGATTTTAAGGTCTTTAAGGCATTTCAAGGAAGCAGCGCAGAACTTCTAGGTGCTTCGAAGGAGCTAAACAATAGGGTGCTATTAATAATACATTGATTGATTGATTGATTTGTCGTATGTCTGACACTACATCCAACACATAAATCACTGTTCGGTCATAGAAAATATGCGTTAGGTGGTCATGTAGCACAGCTATGCCACAATACTTACTACATGAATCAATATGCCACTTCCTAATCGCTTATTTATGTTAGCAGCCTTCCATAGCCAAACAATCACCGTACCAGTCGATAACGTATTGTAATGTTCTACAACACCAACATGTTAATTATTTCTTTACCCGCATATAAACCGTCCTTTACTGTCGTCTGCGTGTCTTGTGTCAGTTATACGAATAATAGGTTATTATTTAAAAAAAATATCGTTGCAACTAGCTACGTAACCTGCTCACTTTTTTACGAGTAGGCCACAGAACTAAGTTGTTTCAAATATAAATGCGAAATCCGAAGTTTACGATCTACTACCGCTCATGTTCTGTGTTCTACACTATAGCGAACGAATTGGAAGGCGGTATTCGGCTGCACCCTTTAACGATGATCTTCAGATATACCAATCTGGCGTTTTTGATTCCTGATCCTTACAATTTTCGAAATTTTACGTGTTCCTATAATTGACGTTCCGAATCAATATCTGTGGACTTAGAATTCCAAAGCACAAACACCTAGCATGTGCTAGGTGTATATATATATGTACGTATATATACAATATGAAACATTTTCGATTACCCTAGACCACCTCAGATAAATAGATAGTGCCTATCTGAAGTAACACAATGTTCAAATAGGCAAACAAGTGTTAGTCTGCTGTTCAGAAAGGATATGATACTACATATATAGTTATGGCAACACGCTGTGAACATACAAATACGTTTATACGTGTATTGAGGAAGAACATTTCAAGACATTTTACCGCTTACACGCGCACAGGAACACACAAGCACGCTATAGCGAGCCCCTCATAGCGCAGCTTCATCTACACCCGCTTGGGCTGATAGACGGTTGCGCGTCATTCTGTTCCATTCCTCAAAGGCACATACGAGACTCGTCGTACGTGTGCGTATAGGTCTGCAGGAGAGTAAGAGGGGAAGCGTTAGACGCCCCACTGAGAGCCACAATGGTCTTATTAATATCAAATTGGCCCCCAGCCTACCCAGCTTAGAGTGGAGCGGCTTCAGTGGGGTCGAGACGCCACTGCGCAAAGAAGGGCAGAGAAAAGCATATGGAATGGGGCTGTAAGAGGTTGGGCGGAGGGGGTTACATACATGTTGTGGGTCGTGGGTGGAAAAGACCCAAGTGAAACACTCTGCACAGTCACCGCTTTCGCCACCACCAGTTTGAATGCCACCCCAATAATTCAGCAGGCTAAGACCACCTGCACCACCATCGCTATTACACTGAACTGGGCTAGAGTAGGAAGCAGAGGAGAAGGGACAGGGGCAAAAAGGGGCGGGGAAGGGGTTGGCAGGGCTAAGTCTTTCTTTCGTTCATGCTCAGGCTGGCCGTAGAAAGCTACCATCACCTTGCATGGAGCAGATGGTAGAAACCCAGCTGCGACGACTTTAACCTTTATTCACCCAAAGAAACTATCTGAGACAACTACGGTAGAGGGCGTTGCCTTTTTCAGGAAGACACGTGCAAGTAAATTAGCTTGGTACGTATTTGGCCTCATTTAGTAAATGAAACACGGAAATGTATGGTTTGTCTAGTTACGCTAGCAAGTAAAATCTTTAACTGTTCATGTATGGATTTAAATCATTAGAGATAGACAATAGTTAATTCAAATCTAACAGTTAATAGCAGTAGCATGAAAGGCCTAGTAGTAACTATTACTTAGAGAGGAAGCGTCATGAATTCGTTCATCGGAGATTTTACTGCTTTCTTAAAGCATGGGCTTAATTGTTAGTCTCAACTGTTTTCTACTCGTTGCTTTATTTTGCCACCCAGTAATTAGAAGCGATGTGGCTTTCTTGCGGAATTTTCCCAAGTATGGCATTATAGGTTAGACCTAGACGTATCTAGTAAATCCGCGTAACATCAAATAGATATCTTAATTCTTTGTCCCAAACATTGCCTTTCTCATGACAGTTGAGGGTTGTTTTATGTATCTACAGGTAAATTTCGTGCAGTTACTTAAAATCCAACCTTTATATTTTCTATGGACGTAATGACTATTGAAATTGTTCAGCACAAACAATACAGTAGCAATCATAATAAAGATGGATGATGGGACATTTAGATGCAAATGGTAGATTCATGGTATCTCTTGTGGAGCAATACTATGTTGTAGCAGTTGGTTCGAAATGGTAGCACTACGTGTTCTGCTACATTGATCTGCCAGCATTGCGTTTGCGTGTTTCTGCGTGCTTGTGTGTGTAACGATGATCGGTCCGGGCACTTTGGCCATCAATGCTTGACGAAAGGTAGTGAGAGGACCTTTGGCACTATGAAGGTACTATGGTCAGGCCCGTGTTATTATTAGCGCTGGCCGTTACGGTGGTCATCTCAGTAAGTGCTGCTCGAAGTACGACACCACACCCTCAATTGACCGTAGTTGTATTCTTGCTGCTGCTCCACCCAAATGCTACCTTAGTTAATGCGACAACAAATGGAAGTGTTTCTATCGAAAGTGTCGAACGATACTACAAGTTACGCGAAAACTGAATGGAAAAACCTGCCCTAACGCAAAACCCTTTCCGCCATCTTGAATTCAGATGCCAACTTCATGAATTAGGATAGGCAATACTCATGATAATTTTGAGCGTCACGCAAGCTCGCTTTATTTACAAAAAAATGACCATGTTACAAAACAACTGGAATGCCAAGGCGAAGATTTATCTAAATACACATTCTTTACTGGTTGTTTGCTGCTCGCCCCAACGAGAAAGTAGATTGAATTGGACTAATTGCATCTTGCCGACCAGCTCACTAGGGACATGATATCTACACTCTATACTTTCAGAAATACGCCGGTTATACTTGGGTCAAGGAGATATCCAGTTATGCAGGGTAGCAGGATGACAGCAGACTAAGAAGGTCATGTCACTGACTATGCGTGCTCTTCCGGCTTTGTAACTAAATTGACAAAACAGGAAGCAGGCCAAAAACACGAAAAACCACAGAGTGGCAACCAATGCATTCGAAGTGACAAGCCCAAATAAGCTAAGTTCCCTTATGCAACTTAGCGGTCGTTAAGGGCCACGTAGGCCCGCAGAACCCTCAGAGGAGAGCATACAGGCTGGAAGACGACGCAGTACCTCGGAAAAATGATCCTGATTAATTCTGACAGCTCAAACAAAGCGCAACGCACCGACGTCCGAGCACTTTCAAGCACGCCTACGTCACCGACTGTCGGCAGTAGAAAGTGGTTTTCGTGACTCGAGACCTGTCACTCAATTTTCCGCGTAACTTTGCGGAGGCACAAATTGGGTTCATATTATCACCTCGCTGCGCGCACTCACCGAAACAGCATTCGGTTTACTTCCCTTAAGACAATACTACACAAGCAAAAATAAGGGGCAGTGGGCATTAAAGTATGCACACGTATGCCTTATTTACGTTAGTACAATTAAAAGATCATACGTTAGTGCAAAAACAAAGCTTTCAGATTACCTTAGGCAATATCCATGATTGATGCGTTTTCAATCGACAAGCGAAAAAACATAAAACGTTACTCACCATGAAGCTAGATAGGTTATACAATGGGCCAACAAATTAGTATAGAAGATGTATCGGTAGTACTTGTTATATTGATTGTATTGCAGCAAGATACAGAGTAAACTTAGACAGGCAATTATGTACTTTTTTTTTTAAATTAAAATATTTAAGAAACTATATTTCCTTTATGTTTCTCCAAGGATGTTTCACAAACCTAGCTCTGATTGTTTAATTTTTTTTAAATTTTTATTTCGTTATAAATTTTATAAATAAAATTTAAAGAGAAACACAAAATTCAATATGTATGTTGATGTAACAATATTCCCACTTCCTCGGCGAAGGAATAAACATTTTTAAGAATTTACACATTTCCTTATAAAATTAGGTGTTAAATTTTAACGATACACCAAGTCTCAAGTACTTCTCTGCACACCTTAGCCTAAATTATGAATACACAATTTCCTTAGATACGTAACAAGCTTGACAGCGTAAATTATTTCCTTAGTAGTTAGTACAAGAAACAGAAAAAATCCTGCTCTGCTTCTATCTCAGTAGCACTAAATGGCCTATTTTAAAGATACTCACGTATTTCTCGGAGCGATTAATGTACCGTACCCATTTGTTAATGCCTGCTCTCCAGTATTCGATCATATACTTTTCTGCATACTCGCGGCCTTGACCGTTACCGAAGCGGCCCTGAGTAGCAATACCTCGTACCACGTAGTAACTTCGAAGGTTGATTTCCAGCCATTCGTATGTGTCCGATGAAATCTGTCGTGACGGACACCAGGCTCCCCCGTTTATTTCGCGATTTAACCTAAACAAAATTATACAGTGCTGAGTGTTTGCTATGCTAACAGAAAGAACGTATTCTAAATTAAACACTATAGACTTCTGCTATCCAGTGGCTTATTAGTGACTGTGATAGTTTTTGTCTTTTTTTTTCCTGAATAATGGTGTGCGTAGATTAGTTAGTCAAGAAATACACTTTGCTCGTTCTGTAATTATCAATCAAGGTCAATTATAACGACTCATCCTTCAATTACAGCCTTCTTCTCAGCCCAGGCTGCGCAGTAGATAATGAGAGACAATGCAGATGGCGCTATTGTGGCGCTATATATATATATATATATATATATAGGTTATTTATAAAACGATTTACCTTTGTCGTACGTCGAACGTTTGGAAAAAGGTAGCGTTCATATAACTGAATATTTGAAAATCTTACTTAGCAGACGGTCATTTCTGCTATTTCCAACTACAGTAGAACGCACCGAACAAATGAAATACACATATCGTTTGGTGTATTTAAAGGCTTTGCATTTAAAGGAGGCTGTTTGGGAAAATGTCTCTCCGGAAAGCCAGTTCACATCTACTAGACCCTCAGAATAGAGAGCTTCACTTGATTTCCAATCATGGTGAATGCATAGCGGTAAATAGCTTGATTTTCTTTTATAGTAGTTAGTTGTCTATGGACTTTACTACAAGCTATACATATATTTAGGCACGACATAGTAAAGTATCGCCAACGAGTCGGGTATGCATGCGACCCTCGCTGTCTTAAATACTCCTTGTTGGTCTTCGTCTTTAAGTGAGATAAAAAATTGATTACGGGGCTTTGCACGGTATCTCTTTTTGATAGAATAGATAACCTGTCTTTCAAATACAAGTAAGCGGCTTAACAACCAGCAGATTAAACTGGTTTTCATTTCCTTAACTTTTATTATTACGCTTTTACTTTCGCAAGATTTGGGAGAAGCCCTTGTGTATGTTTAGATGCTTCCGAGTGTAATAGTATAGCGTAAATTAAGTTCAAACGTCCTTTCTCAGTACGTTTTGATAACTGACAGACGCTTATAGAAGGTAACACGTTCACACAATTATTTCAGTGTAAACTGAACCGTGATGTTGCTGGGTGGGTTGCTTATAATACGGGGATAGCCCATTTGTGCTTGGTCGTTCGAAATAATACAGTCTATATCTAAAAGCATAAGTTGTTAGTGAGAGTACGGTGATCTTAGGCCATTCTAGATAGGGGTGTGCAGATCAGAAATCCACCGAAGAGTGTAAAACAGTGTCCTCTTAAGGAAAGCGTCGACCGAGATAGCAAAAGATGCGAGCCGCACAAGCTCTTACAGCCGTCCTCAGCTCCGAGGCCCCGGACGGGAAGGCAAAGCAGACAAACGAAGCCACTGGCGTGAACCTAGGTAGCATTCGTATTGAGGGCCAGCTAAGCTGAAAAGCGGACAACTCGAGGCAACTTACGGACCGTCCGTATCTATGTAGAGTTGTCACGCTTAGAGTTCACTTAAAACATGATAAACACTTGCTATTTACTGGACTCAATGCCACACCGTTGGGCAACACATGTTCAGTGATCCTTGACGGAAACTAAGTCAAACTCATTGTATTTCGGAGAAATGGTAAACCTTAAGTCATATTTGACCGAAGGTAAAATGTTTTTGTATCATTCAATAATGGAATTTAACTAATGGTTAAATAGTTTAGAATATATAGGCAAAAACCTTGCATTCGCACATTATTTTTCATTGGAAACTGTCTCAAAGACGCTTAAGCCGATTCAGACATGTTTCAGTATTATCATCTAAATATAAATTAAAAAAAATGTTTAAAATAAAAAATGAACCAAAAGATTTCGTCTGCGGACGTCAACCCCGCCGGCATACATTAAGCTGTTACTAGAAAATCCGACGGTTTTGAAAGTGCATAATTTTTGGATTAGTTAAGCTAAATGGAAAGTTCCTATGTGTATTTTCTTTTCTTTTTAAAAAACATATTCCTTCATTTGTCTACACATTTACCCTATCGTTCTGGCGAATTCTAGACAGCCATATTCTTTCCATTCGCATTCGCGTTCCCATATTTAATTCTTCTGACTATGGTTTCTCGAAGCAAACTGATAATGAGATATGCTTGTCCACCATCCCCAAGAATACACCGACTTCGATTAGGAGAGTAAGCGGGTTCAAGCCAACATTGGATATTGTTTTGTTTAATCTAATTGAGACATGGCGATGAAGTCTGGCTTTCATCAAGTAAGCAGACTGCATGCATTTGATTGCCGTGGGAACGGCGTGTGAACCATTTGAGAACCTCAAACAGGCGGCGAGACTGTATTCATTGTTTCAGTGTCTCTCACAGTAGCCGATGCCCACTGCAAGTAGTACTACCATCCTACGTCCAAATATACCGTCGAACCCAATTTCTCTCCGAAGGGCAGCATTTTTTCGCCTGCTACATCTCTGACTTGCAATAGAAATTCAAGCACGTCTTCTCTATGACGATCAAATGCTCCAGGCAAATTTCTGTTGGCTAAAAGTTTACAAACGGCACGTGGAAAAGACTACACGTATTTTCACTCAATCGACTTACGGAAGACCCATTTTTTACTCAGTCTCCGTTTTTTCGTACTTGGAATGTAACTTAATAACATGTCACATCTGAAACGCTAGTTTGGCTCACAGAGTCGCAGATAATCAACGAAGCTTTCTTGAAAGGCCTCACCGATTGCGGCAATGCATCCTCGTCATTTGGATCCAGATATCCATTCGTCTCTAACAAGTTCCTAGGACGCTGGAGCATTTACTAGCAAAATTTCTACTAGCGTAGCATAGTTCAAAAGTCGTTCACTTTCAAAGTCCGCTGGATTTGCTTGTAGCAGCCATATATATATATAGATATATATATATATATATCGATATACAGAT